>NC_047116.1:10646197-10946197 GCF_902500255.1 Thalassophryne amazonica
AGTGGAACCTCGAGATACGAGTTTAATTCTTTCCGTGACCGAGCGCATAAGCCAGTCTGCTTGTATTTCAAATGAATTTTCCCCAGTGAAAATATTAAAATAATTTTAATCTGTTCCAGCCTTGGAAAACATCCCCAAACCACTCTAAATTATGAAAAAAAAAATAAATTTTTAATAACAAATAGACATGTATACTTTACCTGTGCATAATAAAATATATAAAATAAAAGAAAATTTTTATTATGTGTTCTTACCTTAGAAACAGATGAATGTGGTTAATGGAGGTGGAGGCGGAGAAAGGAGGGAGAAAGGGAGGTTTGCACACACTGTAAACACAAACTAAACTTCAACTGTAGATCCTTAAAAGGATCATACAACTTTAACTGTAAACTTGCAGGTCTTTTGGATAAAAACCTATCCAAGGAGGTTTGCTTCTGACTGCCTTTCAAAATGTTGCGGAAATGTGACGGACAAGTGTCATTAAAAAGTGCATAAACGCGACCACTGGACACTTTTTCTGGGTGTTTCTTTTCAGTGAAATAGCTTCTTCTTCTCTGTTGTTACATACATCCTCTGTGGCATTTTTTTCCAGAATAATCCAGTTTTGTCACAGTTAAACACTTGTGTGACGTATTCATCCACTGCCTTAACGTCCGCACTAGAAGCTTCTCCTCCTTCTCTCCACTTTCCTTTTTGCTCCGGTGGCGTCCTGAAGTGCGACTCATAACTCAGATTTCCATTCATATTCCAAACATGTATATTCCAAACAAAACATGGACCGAGCGACGGTTCGTATTTCAAAAAACTCTTATGTTGTTGAGTCACTCGTATGTCGAGGTTCCACTGTATTTAAAATCTAGGCTTGAGTGTTCTCTGTTCCTTCTGGCAAACTGCAGAGGAACTTTTTTATCTTCTTTTTAATGGTCTTTCTTTGTACTGCTGTACGCAGCAATGTTTAAAGAGTTCAGTTTGAAAAAAAAACCCTAAAAATTATTTATCAAAATCACTAATTCATCATATTAAACAAACAGAATTTTTTTAAATAATTCATTTGTTGTCCATTTGGCTGCTCCCGTTTCTGTTCGGGGTCGCCACAGCGGATACAGCCAGATCCGCACTGATATTTGGCACAAGTTTTAACGCCGGATGCCCTTCCTGACACAACTCCAGTGTTACCTGGAGAAACACACACAGCCGCTGGTGTTCCAAAGAGGTCTCCCATCCAAGTACTAACCAGATCCTGCACTGCTTAGCTTCTGAGAGCTGACGGGATCAGGCTTAGACAGAGTTGACCGGCTGCTTTATTTAATGTAGAAAATCCAAAAATGTAAGTTTCCTGTAGAACACAACCAAAAAGTAGACATTGTAACGCTTTACACCCAACAGTGTAAGTGGGTCATAATTTTTAACACCCACAGTAAAGCAATGAGAACCAGCACTCAGTCCCCAAAAACAGGATTTAATAAACACTCATACTGAGGTTAGCTTAAGTGCTTCAGACCCAAAGATAGGGCCATGTTCAGCCTTCATTTCTCCCACCTGGATCACAATCATGCAGGGTGTCACCCACGTTGCACTTCTTTCTTCAAATATGAGTTGGTCGTGATGAGAGCGCAGTAAACGCTGCCAACATGGCAACATCCAGAGCAGTAGGCTTTGGTCTTCAAAAAGGTTCTTCCTAATGAGTGACATCACGCAGGGTTTGTCCAGTATAAATCCAGTCTGTGGTTAATACTGAGCTCCTTTTCCAGGAAATCATTCTGTTGAGACGGAAAACGAGAAGACACGTTTGTTTGTTTGTTTGTTTGTTTATTATTTAATAATAAATTGCTGTTTTAATTGTGGATGTTAAGCCTGCTGGACATTTGAAAGTGTCATTGTGTTTGTTTCTCTTAATGCTTCCTGCCTGTTAGGACTTCTAGCAGCAGAAAGTAGGTACCTGTTGTTTGTCTTCTTGATGAGTCCTCCTGTTTCCACTATCTTGTCTTTGTGCCACATCATTCCCCAGAAGTTTTTTAATAATTCACTCATTCTGTTTTTCATGCTTTTTCTCACCATGAAAGTGTCAGAGAGCCGTCAGAAGGCTGACTGATATTTGTCCCTGTCCACATGTCTGTGTTACAGGAGCTGTGTCTCAGGTGTTGGACAGTTTAGAGGAGATCCATGCTTTGACAGACTGCAGCGAAAAGGATCTAGACTTCCTCCACAGTGTTTTTCAGGATCAGCATCTACACACGCTGCTCGATGTAAGTGTGACACAGAAAAATCAATAACTCCAATAAGTTCTGAAAAAACAAGAGAGGTACTCTGATATTCTGTAGTTCAGCCAAGACATAGTGTTCATCAGCAATTCCTGCATCTGTTCCATTATCCCGAGCTGCCCGGAATGTCAAGGTCAATCCCCAACCAGACCTGTTTACCAAGACTCTTCAGATTCACGTTTAATTTTAAGTAAAGCTGTACACAGGACTACATGGAGTTGTGTAACGGATCTCAATTGATCGTTGATCCGTGCGGACTGTCCTCATGGTTTGGAAAACATATGAGCCGCAGAAGAAATGCAGCTGCTCTGTGCTCACAATGCCGCTTTAAATAAATAAAAAGTTGTCTCACAGAGAGACTGAAGCTCCCACTGTCTTCGTTCAGCTTAAAGGGTTTGAGGACAAAGTGTCCGTCATCTTTTCCCTGTGCAGCCATGAGCCCACTGAACTGATCGTTAGGTTTGACGCGTGTTCACAGCCGAGGTAACTCAAAGTATATACACGCTCCGGAAATATAACGTGTATCCCTGACTGTTTCCAAACAGGATCAGTGAGTAAGATGAATGTGTTTATCCAGGAACGATTCTAAATAAGCTGATTGCTACCTTCTCATCAGACAATGTAGACACACTCTTCTCTTGACGGGGGGAAAAGAAGTTGAAGTTATAAACTCAGATCACTTTTTTGTACTTTTGATGATTTTGACAAAGGCTATTTTATTATTTGCTGATACTGTTTGTATTGCAGTTTAATACAATAATGAAGTATTTTATTTTAAAATATGTAAAACATTGGACATGTTTTCATTTGGAACCACAGACAAAAGTGCCTTTTTTACATTAAGTTATTAAAAAACAAAACAAAAAACTACAAAATAGAATGTCTTTTTTTTGGCTGTTCTGAAAACTGTATCTGATCCGAACCCTGGCTTTTGTGATCTCTGACGCCTCTGATCAGAACACAAACAATAACAGCCAGGCTTTGCATTCATTTTGAAAAACCCAAGAAATTCTGATGATTTAAACGAATCATCTTGTTCTGTTTGAAGCAGGAAAAAAAAACGCTCGTTGGCGTTTCTACGACTCCCGTGCACAGCTAATTCCGCACACAGTCACGTGACCGGACGATCATAAACTCATCGTCTGCCTTCACGTTTTCTCCTCAGACCGTCAGTGAGTAATTAAAGCGCCGCTCTTCATAAGAGTCCAGGATTTAACGGCATGATTAGTGCAGCTGTGAGGCTGAGAGCGATGAATCATCAAAACCCTCCAGTCAAGTGCGACATCAATTCTGAGCCTGTAAAAGCAGCAGGTGTGCACGCCGCCATAATCACCGGCATGCTCCATATAAATAAAGGTTAAAAAACACACAAATGGCTTGTGCACGTAGACGCTCCGTGATCTCCAGGAAGTGAGAAAAGGTGATGTTGCTGTGAGCTGGGACAGTGAATTGTTCCCCGGCTTCACCTGTGACCGTTAAGCTGCACAAGAGTCGCCTGTCAAACATGGGGGGATCTGCAGACCAGCGTTTCTGGGTCACCAGCAGGTGGCAGAGAAACCGGGTGTGTGTGTGTGTGTGTGTGTGTGTGTGTGTGTGTGTGTGTGTGTGTGTGTGTGTGTGTGTAATTGTGAACATAGAAAATCCTTCTGTTTAAGGAGCAGCCAGACGTTTCCAGTTTTGATTCATATTTGAGATCCTGCAGCCCAAAGTGCACTTCATCTGTACAAAAACACTCCCAATCCTAAAGTTTCTAACATTGTGGCCCACATTGTAAGAATCACTGAGTGAACACATGACAGCCCCCACCCCAATTATCAGTAACTTGAATCAAACTTAAAAAGAAGCATCTGGGACTGAAAGGTGGAATTGAGCTGCAGGGATTTGGATCCAGAAGCACGCCGTGTTGTTCAAGGCTGAATGGGTTAAACTGGGTCTGAGGGGGAGAAAGACTGAAGGGTCGGGCAGCGTCACGCCACCAACCAACAAAGACGCCTGTTGCTTCTTCTTAGTGTCATTCATAAGCACATAAGCAACACAGTCACTGTCAGTCCGTCTGCAGCCTCTGTCTCCGTCCATCTGCAGCCTCTGTCTCCGTCCGTCTGCAGCCTCTGTCTCCATCTGTCTGCAGCCTCTGTCTCACTCCGTCTGCAGCCTCTGTCTCCGTCCGTCTGCAGCCTCTGTCTCCATCCGTCTGCAGCCTCTGTCTCACTCCGTCTGCAGCCTCTGTCTCCGTCCGTCTGCAACCTCTGTCTCCGTCCGTCTGCAGCCTCTGTCTCCGTCCGTCTGCAGCCTCGGTCTCTCTCCGTCTGCAGCCTCGGTCTCCGTCCATCTGCAGCCTCGGCCTCTCTCCGTCTGCAGCCTCGGTCTCTCTCCGTCTGCAGCCTTGGTCTCCGTCCGTCTGCAGCCTCTGTCTCCATCTGTCTGCAGCCTCTGTCTCTCTCCGTCTGCAGCCTCGGTCTCCGTCTGTCTGCAGCCTCGGTCTCTCTCCGTCTGCAGCCTCGGTCTCCGTCCGTCTGCAGCCTCTGTCTCTCTTCGTCTGCAGCCTCGGTCTCCGTCCGTCTGCAGCCTCAGTCTCTCTCTGTCTGCAGCCTCAGTCTCTCTCCGTCTGCAGCCTCGGTCTCCGTCCGTTTGCAGCCCCGGTCTCTGTCCGTCTGTCTTGTTGCCCGTCTATGACTGTCTACCTGGTTTCCCTGTCCTCTGTCTGTCTATTTGGTCCCTCATCACTGCCCATCTGTCTCCAGCCTCCATCACCGTCTGTCTGACTGCAGCATCAGTCAGAGGACAGCAGATTCTTTACTTCACTTTGGACTGACTGTGTGAGTTTTTGTTTTTTTTTTAAACCAAGTGACTTCTTGTTTCCAGGGTAAGTGTATATTTTCATGTGGGTCTGTCTTCTTCATGTGGTTTCTGGGCGCAAAGACACCTCTAATTTTGAATGTGGTCGTGCATGTCGGTCTTGTTTAACCTACTCTTTATGTAGCTGCTCGATTTTTCATCTGCAACTGTTTGTTGTGGGGTTAGTTCATTTAAAAAAAATAATAAAAGTTTTAATTTAAAAAGTTTAATTTCAAGACCCAGTGCATCAGTAATAAAAGAAGGATGTTTTAATTT
The DNA here is from genome assembly GCF_902500255.1 of Thalassophryne amazonica. Taxonomy (NCBI): domain Eukaryota; kingdom Metazoa; phylum Chordata; class Actinopteri; order Batrachoidiformes; family Batrachoididae; genus Thalassophryne; species Thalassophryne amazonica. The sequence continues at coordinate 10,651,570 of NC_047116.1, forward strand.
TTTTTTGTTTGTTTATTTGTTTTTTCCTGGTATCATTAAATCTAGTGTGCGTGTCTTGATTTCTAAACTACAAGTTGCGTTTGTTTCGCAGCTGATTGTCGAATTGTCGATCAGCTGACTGTCAATTATTCTTATGTTTAGTTTGTCCAGTTACTTATGACCTCTAAGAAATGGAGGGACAGATTATAAAAAAATATGATCATAATTCCGAAATGATGAATGTTATTTTTTAAACTTCTTGTTTTAAAGCTGAAAGTCAACACTGCAAGAACATCTTCATGGTGTCACCGTCCAAATACTTGTGGACACGGTTTTTGTGCTCTGTTTGTGTCCAGTGTCTCTGCTGTAGCATGAGAACACAGTGTTTCCTCACACAGCTGCACTGAACCGTCTGTACAAAGGCCCCGTTTGTCTGTGACTCTGTGTCTGTCACTGTCTGTTCCTCTGTGTGTGTGTGTGTGTGTGTGTGTGTGTGTGTGTGTGTGTGTGTGTGTGTGTGTGTGTGTGTGTGTGTGTGTGTGTGTGTGTGTGTGTGTGTGTGTGTGTGTGTGTGTGTGGAGTTGTTTTTTTAATAAGATGATGGTTGATGATGGTCGGTAACGCCAGCTGTGTTTGTGCTCCACACAGACTGCAGGATATTTAGACGTTTTCTTAGAACAGAGCAACGTGACGGCTCTCTGAATGTTTGTTTCAGTGCAGGTCTGCAGGAAACTTCATGTATGAGCGACAGGTTTCATCAGGACCCGTGGATTCATTTTTACGTGCATATCCATTCTGCAGGACTGTGTGAAGCTGTTATTTGTTTTTTAAGAATGTAACCGCTGTGAAACAATCAGAAAGTAAGCATTTAATTCCTCTGATTTAGTAGATTTCTGTGCCAAAATAATCTGTGTCGCTCACTGACAACCACACCTGCTCCTAATCCATCATCAGTCCAGCACATACCAAGCATCCAGCAGGGGGCAGACACGTCTGAGGGGTATTATTACAGGATCTGGTGATCTGGTGCATCACTGATCACCAGATGTGATGTGGGGGTGGAGATTAGCTACAGCGATGCTTTGTTACATCATAAATGTGTAATTAAATAAGCAGCATGAGCATCAGTCACTCTGCCGTCATCTTTCACTCGTCACACTCTCAGTTCATCTCTGATCTTGTGGAAGAACAGTGATGTTGTGTCTGATTGATATTTGGTTTTTTTTTCTCCTGTGGTTTCAGCTCTACGATAAAATCAACACAAAGTCGTCCCCACAGATCAGAAACCCCCCCAGTGATGCTGTACAGAGAGCCAAAGAGGTGAGCACACGCACACACAAACATGCACGTGCCACTTCCTGTCTGTGCTGTCCACCGTCATGTGACCGTGATGCCGCTGCACCGTCTCTTCTCATGACCACTTGACGTTATGTCAGAGTTTTAGCTGCATTAACCCTCCTGTCCTCTTCCTCACTGAAGCTCGAACACACTGTTGTTAATCTGCTCGCCTGCTGTCTTCATCTCACTGTGGGGTGCAGCCAGAAATCCACTGGGGTCCCCACAGTGGTCTCAACAAACTTGGAAGTAGTTGGTAGATTCATATTTATGTATTTGACAGACTTGGGGTTGTATTTACATACTGATTCCAGAAGCGTTTATGGTGGCCATGAGAGGCCATACTTCCAAATTAAGACAATACTTACGAATGCAAAAAATAAAGAAATAAATACAATTCCTGCATCAATTCTGTAACAAGTAGCTGAATAAAATTTTTTAAAAAGTCTCTTTTTGTGTTGTTAATGCAGAGCTTTTATGGCATTGTGTATATCTATAACACATCTGTGTTTTTGCGTGTCATCTGATTTTGCAGTTGACATGTTATATTAAATTGTCACATGTGCTGTTGCTTATATTTGTTTGTGTTCTGTGTGTTTGCAAATGAAGCATTTAGATGCAAAACACAGAAAGTCCAAAACCACACATTTTTAACTGAGACCATCATACATACATCACTATCAGTGTGCAAAATATTAGAGAATTCGTCTTCATCATTTTCATTTTATTTACGTAAATCTGTGCATTTCTGAAGCATTTTGCTGTGAAATCACATTTTCAGCTCCTTTTTTTGTGTTGTTTTATTTTTTGTTTTTTGGGGGGGTTGTTTGTTTGTTTGTTTGTTTGTTTGTTTGTTTGTTTTTTGATGGTTTAGTGGTTAAGTGTTGGGATGGAGACCAGAGGATCCTCTTTTCAAACCCCAGCCAGACCAGGCAATCACTAAAGACCCTTGGGCAAGGTCCTTAATCCCCGAGTTGCTCCCGATGTGCACTGAGCAACTTGCATGGCAGCACACTGACATCTGTGTGTGTGCATGTGTGTGACAGTGAATGTGAGGCGTCATTGTAAAGTGCATTGAGCTCTTGATTCAGATGGAAAAGCACTATATAAATACAGTCCATTTACCATATCACTGTGCATTTTTCCCCATTTGAGAAAAATGGACTGATGACATTTTGCATCTAAACTCTTCAAAAAGTTTATTAATTTGTTCCTTTATTATTTTTTTTTTTACAGCTGCGTGTTGTGGAATTGATGCTTCTGTTGTTTGTATTTGTACATATTGTCTTGATTTGGAAGTGTTGTGCCTTCTTTCTCAGCCACCGTAGCTTCCTGTCCAGATTTTCAGTGCAAAATATATTCCACATTGGGGCGTTGGGGGGTGGGGGTGGGGTTGTCACTCATTTATTTATTGTGGTGGGGTGGTGTCCAACTTTTACATGGATAAGTGTTAAAATGTGTAGCGTTAAGATGCTGCCGTCTGTTTTTGTATTTTTCTAGAAGCATTAATGCTCCGCTTCTCTTTGCAAACTCCTCAAATAAAAGAAGGCGGATTGTGATCGCAGCGTGACATATAACCACCATTTACAGTTATTGAGTTGTTTTTTTATTGGATTGTGAAAAATATTTGCGGGTTATTTGTGTTTGAGTCTGATTGTGGCAGCAGCTGTTTCACACTTTACAGAGAGCCTCGCTGAATAGATTTCTTGACTTTTGTCATTAGACGTGGAGCCGTCGTGTCTGTTTCTCGTACAGAGTTGTGTTGTGGGTCTTGGTTTTGACCCTGATGAGGACACTGGTTTTGTATGCATTCAGTCAGTAGAACAGCTCGTAGACTGAACGTGGAGCTTAACGAGGAGCGTGAACGTGCACCAGGGCCGCTGTTTGTGTGCACAAATCGAGCCATTCGGCAGCCAGTGATTTCTGGCGTCTGAAACCCCAGAGCTGTTACGATGTAGACAGTCGTCCAGGCTGCTCGCTCTGCGCTGATGTGGTTTTGTTTTGTTTTTTGTTGTTGTTGTTTGTTTTTTTGGTCAGACAGACTCGGCTAATTAACGGCTTCTGGAACGTCACTTTTTCCTCCTTAAATCAGTTGAAATGAATCAAGAGTTCTGGTTGAAGCCACAACAATTGCAGCAGTTTAAACTAAATTTGCAGACTTTGCTGTCTTATGTTTTGGGGGGGTGGCATTTTTTCCCCCTTTGCTTCCAAAGTCAAGCAGGACTTCTGCACTTTATCGTAAACTTTACTTGACCTTGTGGAATTTGAGGTGATAATTTGTTGTAAAGTAAGACTGTTGGAAAATCACGAGCACTCAACGATACAGATTTTTGGGGGCCGATACTAATATTAGGGAGTAAAACATTTACGATACGAATGCATCTACCAATATAGAATATTGTTTATTTCTCGCTGACTTTTCCAAACTATAAGACTGTATGTCTGGTGGCATGTCCACCGTCTTGGATTATTTTGTTGGAGCAAACAGCCATGCGTCTCTTGTCTCTGTGAAACATCCACTCTGATTGAAAATGAACAGCAGCTGGTGGTTTTGCCTCTGTCTGTTGTAGCTAAAATGACCAAGGGGTGATGTGGGTCCCACCAAGCATGGCATAATTGCAAACAGTGCCGTCGGAGCGTCCTCTGCTGGACAAACTAAGTAATGTAAACACCATTTCCAGCAGCAAAAATATTTTTCTGTGTTGGTTTCATATTGGTAAAACTAACACTGATACGTTGGTGAGAGGCTCATATTGGCTGATATCAGCCAACGATTTACCAGTCAGACTCAAAAAAAAAAAAAAAACTTCAATAGAATTTTTTTTCAGTTTGGACATCAAGGTGAATCTGAATGCAGGGATTTTTTTTATTGTATTTTTATAATTATAATTATGTTTTGTACTTGCAGTAGAGAATATTTTTGGACTTGGTGGGTGTAGAAAGGATTGAAGTCACAGCATTATAACTGACATGAACTATAAAATAAAATCATGAGGCAGCTGTTGAAAAATGGAGCTTTTCATTCCCAAAATGAACAGATTTTCACTCCGAGTCCAACAGATGTTGAATGACTCTCAGGTTTTATGTTCAGGTTGGAAGGTTTTTGGTTTCGGTGAAACTAACAGCATGAGGAGTTTGGTAATCTACTCCCCCCAACACACACACACACACACACACATGCTTCACCTTTTCTGCTGACGCGCTCTGACTGATTCTGATTCTGAACGGCTTTGAAACAACCAGACTGGAGCTTCCACCAGACTCTGGACCTCCTGAACGAGTGGAGCGAGTACATGGTGCTTCAAGCCTCAACAACTTGACTGTTTGTAATTTACTAATACACAAAGTCTGACCTTTAAACTGTTTCACTCAACAGATCAAATTACTGACCGTTTCTACCAGCTGAAAAGAAAAATAATGCATGCCACCTTTCAAGAAAAAAAATGAGAGAAGCCTCTGTTAGAACCTCCTCATAACGATGAGTCACAAAGTCATAATTATTCTCTTTTGAATCAAACTTATTATTCAGCCAGAATTATCTGGATTTCCATAATAATGAGATCCTACATGGGTTATAGTAAGTCGTTGGGTAAGTGTAGCTGAGTCAGTGCAGATGGTTGTCCAGTATTGGAGAGGTTGGCTGATTCAATCCCAGATCATATAGTTGAGTGTAGATCTGTCATTGAGCAAGACCCTAAACCCCAAAACAGTACTGGACTTTGAGTCACATGGTCTCCATCAACCCAACACAAAGATACAAACAGAAGACGGGATCATAATTCTAGTCATAATAATTAGAGATGGTAATTCAGAATTATAACGACATCAAAGTCTGTGATGAATGTGAAAATATTAAATCAGAATTATCAGCTACAGTTATGAGAATCAGAATTTTTCCCTCCTTGATAATACCTACATGATAATTGGTATAATTTCAAGATACTCCTGTAAGTCATAATTACAATTTTCTAGCTCAGGTAATTGAAATAGGAAGTCATAATTCCAAATTAGTTGTGGATATGCGTTACTAAATCAAAGCAATCATAATTTCAAAATACTTTAAATAATACGTCACACTGATAATAGAAGTGCACCAAACAATTTACAAATATAAACAAAGCTGATTGTGATTAATAAAGAGCAAAGAATCTTTAGTGAGACAAATTTAGTTTGTTCATTTTATCGTTCAGCTAGCATAAGCTAACATAGCTACCTCTGGCTAAAGGCTAGGCTAACATTAGTCTAATTTTCATATTAATGCAGCAAAGTGCCAGCTGCTCCATCCATGTATTTTGTGTGGATCTGGAGAATGTCGTCCGTCACCTCCCAGATGCCTCCTGAACCCGCTCGCTGTGAAAGCGGAGCTCCGCCTCCATCACTATCACAACAAAGTCTATGTGTTTTTCTTTCTTGTTTTTTTTTTTTTATCTTATTTTTATTGCTCACTTTAAGAAACGTGGCAGCTCTTCGGAATTTCTCCTGCAGCCAGAACAGAAAGATTATGGAAAGCAAAGTTTACTTAACTTCTTCTGCACAGCACCACCTGTTGGCCTCTATTACACCATAATTCTAAGAATCTTTTTTATGATTGTCATAATTATTAGATTCTAATTAGATGTTACAAAATCCTAATTACAGTACAAGTTAAAAGGTACAACTACGAGTTCTAACTTTGACGTAGTCCAGAAATACAGTGTTTTAAGTCAGCAAAGTATTTCTTAATGGAGGATGAAGAAGGTGGTTGATTATTTTTCTTTCCAGCTGAACCTTCCATAGTTGTGTTCATGTTCTGCCGGACTAATCTCTTTCTGAGAATGACATTATCTGCTTTCTTTGGCTGAAGATACTAATCTCACAGTCCAGCGCTCCTTCACAGCCCGTAGCACTAATTAAAGCCGGGGAGGATGTTCACCTCCTCTGATCTCTCTGCTTCACTTCTGACATGTGAGCTCCAGTAAGGACAGTCAACAGCCTGTCCAGTATAATTCTTCTTCCTGTGTCTTCCTCCACTTAAAGAATCCCTCCCAAGATGAAGCAAGTGGCGCTTTGAAACATCTGGAATGTGTAAGACCCGTCACACTGCCATGTTCTTGATACAAAAACTAAGTGGAGCTAAACTCGCTGGCGTTGCTTTGTTTCAGGTGATTTGAGGTTAAGGATAAAGTTAAGAGAATGTAGATGAAACTAAACAAAAGCATGAAGGGTTCGTGGAATACTGATTGGTGCCATCATCACAAAGCAAAGAACATCAGAATCAGTTTGAGGATGTTGGCACCAAACAGTCACAGCTGGAAGAACCCAGTTACCATGGAAACCTGCAGGCCTTTCATGTCTCAGGGTTGAAAGCTGCTGGTTTAAAGACGACGACGTGTGGAAAGACACAACACTGACACTGAAGCTGTTAAAAAAACGGTTGAAGATGCTGTAATGTGTATTAAACAGTTTTTCTACTTTGCTTGACATCATCATGTGACATCAGTGACCTCAGAGGTCTAATGCATTTGTTATTCCTAGAAAAGCAAATGTTAATGCAGAAAACTGTGTTTCATTGTCCCATATAGTTCCTTAGATATGGCCATTAATGTGTTTTGGATGATGACCTCTGACCTGACCTTAGATCTTTGACCTTGATGTGGCCCGTGTTGCAAGAGGGTGGAGCTCTGAGTTTATCCACCAACTTTGATTGAAACAGGTCTGCATTTTAGACATATCAGCAAGGTTAGTAGATGATGACCTCAGATTTGACCTTGGCCTTAGACCTATGACCTCGACATGACCCGTGTTGCAAGTTTGATTGAAGTTACTGTTTTTGTTTTGGAGATATTGGCATGGGCAGACAAACATGCACGGCCATTACAGTGGTCTCTTTCCTCTATGTGACGAGGCTAAAAGTGTTTATAGAAAATCGAGGATCCAGAACATCACGATGGGTCGAGTGTCGTCGTGCATTTGACTCGGTGGCTGATGAATAACACATCCCTCTGAGTGACTTTATGACATGATAACTCAGAAATGCAGGTTCCAGTCCTGTATTCACATGTACAGACACACACACGCCTCACCCGGAGGCCTCGCCTCGACAATGCCACATTCACCAGTCAGGTGAAACTTAAACAAATCTGACATCAAACTGTGTCACACCAAAGGGCAGGAGGAGGGGCGGAGCACTGGCCAGACGTCTTAAGTAACATCTTGTGTTGGTCTCACATTGGCTGTGGAGAAGTGGGAGGTGGTGTCGGGCAAAGTTTGAGGGGACTGTGAGGTTGTTGGGTCGCCTTCCATGTGCTCTGTGTGTCTGGCAGGTAGGGTGTGTCTGGAAGTCAGACAAGTTGGAGATTTTGGTATTAAGAAAAACTCCTGTCTTAAGCAAAATGCTTCTGATGCCATTTCTGTCTCTACCTGCTTAGGTACTGGAAGAAATCTCCTGCTACCCAGAGAACCACGAAGCGAAGGAACTCAGGCGGTTACTCACACAGCCGCATTTCATGGTAAGTCCCCCCCCCCCCCCCCAAAAAAAAGCACACCTGTCAGCTGGGTGCAGGAGACTCAAAATTCGCAGAAATGGTACCTATCTATATGGCTTTTAACACTGGAGTTCCTCAAGGTTCTATTTTGAGACTTTGTCATTTACTGCACCTCAGTGTTAATTTAATCACACAGTGTTAAATTGAACACTATTCCTGAGGGTATATACACAGTGAGTTTTACTCTGATGGGACTACATTTGATCCAACTACAAATGCAGTTGTATCAACTCTCAAAGAGTGAAATCAAGTGGTTTAACTCTAATAACAGTATTTATACCTTGACAGCTATAACAATAATCATCCTTATTATTGTTGTTGTTGTTATTGGGTGTGTGACCATTTGGAGCCTTATATGTCAGCAGAAAAACCTTGAAACCTGCTCTTTGAGCCACAGGGAGCAAGTGGCTGGAAGCCAGAACAGGTGTGACATAATTGAACCTCCTGGTTTTTACTCCAGACTTTTGCACCAACATGTTTGTGGTTCAGTTGTTAAATAATGTAAAATTGTGTTATTGATATTACAGAGAGTAATTTAACAGTGTCATCCTTTGGGTACTTTGTATAGGAACACCACATAGTGATAAGGGTGGGTTTGAACCCACAACCTTCTGGTTATGAAGTGCACAGCGGGATCACAGCTTCATGTTACAATTGCTCCTTTTTCTTAAATCAGTTATCTGTTTAACATTGAACGTTTTGGACACTATATGGACACGCATCTTCGGGTTCATAGCGGTTGTGAAATAACTCCGCCTCCATGACAACCATTTATTGAGTTTGACAGAAATCACGTCCACTTAAGGGCTGAGTCGAGAAATGAGGGAATGATTTCATTTAGCTGCAGTCGGGCTGAGCTTCCTTTGGTTTCTATAAAGCTAATTTAGAAACGGTCCTGCAGGCACCAGTGGGGTGAATTCATTCAATTAAGAACTTTTGCTCATTTCCAGCTGTTTTTGTGACGTCTTCATTTGTTTGATGTTTGTAAGGACAGTGGATGGAAACGGGCCTTCTGGCTAACTGCGGCACATTTGCACTTTCTGCTGCGTGCTGTTCCTTTCTCATCCGTGTCATTTGTTTTTTTTTTTTGGGAGGGGGTAACACTAAAACAGGCTGAATATGCATAAATGTGTATAGGCTTTCTCTGGAATCAAAGAGCTTAACATAAATAAGAAGAAGCACAACATAACAACGGGCACAAAAATAGACAAAACCAGACAAAAATTCTCAACTTAAAAGCTGATAAAACCAAAAATTAAAACAACATTGTGAAGCTAAACACCCTCATTGGTCGTTAAACTGCAGAAGATAAAGGTGTCTTGAATCTGGACTTCAAAGTCTTCTCAGAACTCGTCTGCATAATTCCAGCTGGTGGATTTTTCCACAAAACTCTAATCCCATCACATTAACCGGTCTGATTGGTGTCTGTGATCAATAGTCTGCTTGTTATCAGAGCGACATTCTGACGGCAGAGATGGGGGGGCACAGGGGAGGGGACTGTGTCAGGAATTAATTCATCAGGAGTCCAAAGAAAAAAGACGAGATCAAAACGAGGAGGACGAAACTTTGAAGTGAGGAAAGCAGGCCTGATGCTTTATGATGTCAGGTCAGAGGCCCCGCCCTCTCCGATCATAAATAATAATAATAATGAGGGGGACGTTCCAACGAGTTCAATGGCAATTCTGTTTAATTTCGGGGGGGTTTTGGCGGGGGTTAGAAAGAGCAAATGTTCTGATCTAATTCCTGAAAAGCTCTTAGTCCTTATTTGTTCAGTTTGATTGTTTGATCTGTTTTCCAAATATACAGATGGAGTCCGGTCCATGAGTAGATCTAACGAGCCTGTCACAACCTGGCGATTTAGCCGGCGTACGCCGACTTGTGAAAGATGTGGCCAATACGCTGGCTACACATCATACCTGCTCCAGACCCAACCTTCAGCCACATAGCAGGAGGCTCCTCCCACTAAAAGATGTGGGAGGAGTTTGGATGTGAAGAGACAGACATGACCTTGACCCCAGCAACTGACCTTTGGCAAATTTGAGCTCACCTGGGCACTGCCAGAAACCACCTTTACATATAAAGGGCGATTGAGAAGTTTTGAGAACTTTTTTTGAGAACATTTCTCAAGAATGTCTCACGTTTTGACTCAATGTTGAGAAGTGTTGGTTTCTCAGGATGCGAAAGATGGAGAACCACACCCTACTTTTATGGATCAGGCTCCAAAACGTCTCAGTCACCCCTCGTATGTGGTATAAGTTTGATCCAGGTGGGTCTGAAAGTCACATTTTGTGATCTTGAACCAAATGACCTTGACCTTTATTAGAATGAACCCTGTAAGGACGAGGTTGACCATGAGCCACTTACTCAGGACATGGGAGCAGCAAAGGAACAAACAAGTGTTGCTCAAATTGTAGTGTGATTTATCAGAAATTGGTTATTGAGAAATTTTGATAATTTTTTTCAGCATCTGTTTTTTTAAGATGGTCCTTTTTATGCACTTCGTATGTTGCGTACTTTTAAACACTCATACCTAGTCTACACTGGCAAACTTGACCAAACTTTTGTTTGCAAACATTACCAAACACAGCGTTTGCTTATGTTTGGCTTGGGCGTCCATACTATGAACCATTACCAAACAAATGTTTGGTAATGTTTTCCAATGTTTTGTACTTTCCCTCTAAAAATTATCAGAAACAGTGGCAAAATTCAAGAGAGAAGTCATCAGGGCATCTGCAGGAGTAATATGTGTAATTGCTGTGGAACGTCGCCGCCGCCGCCAAAAACAACACAGGCCTTGCTTGTGGTGCAGATCCTGGATTAAGAAAAGACACAAGTATGGGGCCTACAATTGCCTTCTTAAAGAAATACAGTCCTCAGACAAACCACGTTATAAGAACTTTCTGAGGATGGATGAGGCAGCTTTCGAGGAACTCCTTCAGAAGGTGGAGCCACTGATACAAAAGCAAGACACACACTTGATTATGGTGTTTTATAGGCATGGATGTTTCTCATATTCCTCAGTTAAATTTTGTATCTCTTCAAATTCCCACACTCTTTCCTTCTTGGAGGCTGCCATTTTGTCCAACTAGTAATTCACATGATCACCAGCTCTTCTGTGATTGGCTGTTTGTTGGCAAACTTCACCAAACATGTTTTCAAGCATGAACATGTCCAAACTTTTGCAAACTAGTTTGGTGGTGTTTTGGCAAGACGTCCACACTACCAAACTCTGGCAAACGTTTCATGGCAAACACCACCAAACATGAAGTTTGGTGGTGTTTGGTTGGGTTGCTAGTGTAGACTAGGCTTCAGTTGCACTTTGGGTTTAATTGTCTTGATGTTTCCTGCAGGTGTGTGTACGTTTTGTATTGTTTGTGTATTCTAACTCTGCCTGGAAGTGAAAAAATGTAAATAAACACGTCGTAATTGACAGCTGGCAGATAAACGCGATTATTCGATTGGTGCCGTTGAACCGTTTTCTTGTAAAAGCTTCAGAGTGTTGCAGGTTGTTGGTTCCTCTATACATTTCTCCTTTTTTTTAATCTCTTGAAGTCTTTCTCGTTTATGTTTCCTCACTAACTGCTTTGCTTTTTCACTTTCTCACACTTGGCCATGCCCACACAGCACAGAAGGATTAGCTGAGATTTTAACTCCGCCCTCAATAGGGTGCTGAGGTTTTAACTCCACCCTCAATAGGGTGCTAAGTCCCACATCCTGGCTGTGGTTTGTGTGTGATGGAGGTTGACACGGCGGGCGGAGACGCTGCCGCTCTGATGTGCTCTCCTCTCCTTCCTCGTGTGTGTGTGTGTGTGTGTGTGTGTGTGTGTGTGTGTGTGTGTGTGTGTGTGTGTGTGTGTGTGTGTGTGTGTGTGTGTGTGTGTGTGTGTGTGTGTGTGTGTGTGTGTGTGTGTGTGTGGGGCTGACAAGGTTTCTCCTTTGTTGAGGTTTGATTGCCATCTTCTGAAGTTCAGACGGGTTTGCTAAAGTATCGCTCAGTGCTCAGGTGGCTGTCAGAACAGTGGAGTCAGACGCTGTGTGGGTGCAATTCCTCAGTGGGACAGAAACGCGCTGCTTTAACTCAAGCAGACAGACGGGCCACAGGCCGCCACGCCGCAAAGTGCACTACCTTAAACTCCGACAGACACAATCCCCTCTGCTGTGCCTGACTGCAGACTGAAGTCTAAAGCCCCTTTCACATTGGTGTATTTGTAGAGCTGCTCAACTTAGCGTATCGTCTACACCGAGTTGAGCAGCTCTCCGCCAACTTTTAGCAGCTCTATGTCGAGTTTTTTCTCCCTACGCAGCAGTATGTTGAGGGCTACGCGCGTAGGACGGAAGAAATTAAACATGTTTAATTTTCTTTGGTGTAGAGCGCTGGACACAGTTTTAAGCAGGTCTGCCCAGCACAGCGTTACTGCATGCAAGTCTGTGCAACACTGCGCTTCTGTACACAATGAAAAACTGAGTGCGTGAATCCAGAGGAATCAGCTGAGAACATAAGAACAGGATCACACAGCCCACAGCGCCTGTGTGTCTCTCTCTGTCTCTCTCTCTGTGTCTGATCAAACTTGTGACTCTTTAAAATAAATGCGCACTCGCTGCATGTCGGTGCAATCATCAGACGACCTGATCGATCAGGTCTGATCAAATCAGCGGACGTGATCGGAGCAACCGAACCTTTAAAAGTTTAGAGTCACAGCAGCCTTTACCACAGCCAGACTCTGCAGCATCTGTACACAATGAAAATGATCCACCAAGACAAAAAATAATAATAATAATGTTAAATGACTTGCCACACCACACCGTGGAGGAGAGAACAGAGCGCACTTCCACAGAGGCAGAAAATAGCAGCTTTGGCTACATATGTGGCAGTAATGAAACTGTAAAAACCTCATGATACAGTCCACTGTTTGTTCTGCACAGGCGGCAGGAGGGAACTGGTTTTAAATAGCGGCAAGGTACACACGACTGTGTGCACACATTAAAAAGCGAACACACGCAGCTGCAAAGCAGATCTACAAACATGGAAAAAGGCTGAGTACGCGCGCATTTTGGGCGTATTTAAATGAAACACAACGCCGCAATACGCAGCTCTACGAATACGCCAGTCTGAAAGGGGCTTAACGTGAAGATACCCTAAGGACTGAGACGTAGTGAAGTCGTGATGTTTGCCGTGTTTTTGAGTATCTGTGTGCACGTGTGACCACAGGCCTTAATGCAGGCCCACGACGTGGTGGCCCACGAGGTCTACAGCGACGAGGCTCTGAGGGTGACACCTCCACCCACCTCGCCCTACCTAAATGGAGACTCCCCAGAGAGCACCAACGGAGAAATGGACCTGGAGAACGTCACCAGAGTCCGCCTGGTCCAGTTTCAGAAGAACACGGATGAGCCCATGGTGCCCTGACAGACACATGATAACGTTGACACTTTTTGTCTTCTTTCATTGACTTCAGTTTTGACGGTGTTTGTGTTCACTCATCTAGGGTATCACACTGAAGATGAACGAGTCGAACCACTGCATAGTGGCCAGGATAATGCACGGAGGAATGATCCACAGGCAAGGTACACGTACTTCTGACAGCTGACATTACTGTATGTAGCTTATGAACTGCTGGACCCCAGCAGCCGGAGATGGCTAAAGGAATGCTCATGTGTCACCTGACTGACTGCAGCAGGTGGACAATTACTTTTGGGAGGTGGGGTGGACCAGATGCCCATCTGGATGGCTGCCATCCAGCAGCGAGGGCGGTTCCATGGTGTAGTGGATACGGCCACCTGACCCTCTTAACAAAAAGGTGCACATTAAAGGGTTTTGACCACTGGCCCACGGCATAAATGAATTTTCTTTACCTCTTCTCATTGACCTCCATGAAAGACTGTTTGCACATTTATGCAAACAAATGCAACAGGGCCATATATCACGTAGCTTAAAGTGCATAGCATAAGTGCATTACATCATTTAGTGTGATAGTGTCATGGTGCACATGAACCTGACACACTGCTAATTGGACATCAGATCCAAATGAGGGATTTTCTGATGCATTAACAGACCTGCACAAAGCACATCAAAGTACGAGGGGAGGTGATGGTCTAGTTTGAGACCAGAGGATCCTCGGTTCAAAACCCAGCCTGACTGGAAAATCAGTAAGGGTTCTTAGGCAAGGTCCTTAATCCCCTAGTTGCTCCCCAGCGACTACCTTGTATGTCAGCATTATTTGTAAAGCGCTTTGAGCGTCTGATGCAGATGGAAAAGCGCTATATAAATGCAGTCCATTTAACATTTACGAGAGCACAGACAAGCCACCAAAGCTCCCCAAGGTGAAGCATTCAGGAGCCATTTTCTATTTTTCCATTAGTGTTTATTTTTACTTTCAGTTTCATTGTGTATACAAGCAGCATGTAAACACACATCTGAATATTACAGTATTATAGTATAAAAAGCAGAAAAACTCTGCACTCTAATTTTGACCAGGTTCTCTTGGTCTGTGGAACTGTCGTTTTTCACTGCATCCGACCACACTTCATTTTAACGCAACAGTTTTGAAAGTTTCCCGTTTCTTATTTGTACTTCAGATGAAAAGTTTTGGTAAAATAAGCTTTGCCTCTGCCTTCACTCTTTTGTCCACGCGGGTTCACTGTACGTTGTTCTTCTTATGAGTTTTGTTATTGTCTTTGTTGTTGTTCATCTGTGTGCCGAATAAATAAATTAATTCATTCAAATTCATTCTAAAATCCTCAGCCGCACGTTGTGTGTTCAGCGAGAGACATTTGACTCCATGTTTCTCCCTCTGTGTTTCTGTCGGCGCTGCTCAGGAACGCTGCATGTCGGTGACGAGATCCGAGAGATCAACGGCATCAGCGTGGCCAACCAGACCGTGGAGCAGCTGCAGAAGATGCTGGTGCGTGTGTCTGTGCGTGTCGTTGTGTCACATATGACTCTACGTGCATGCTCTGTTTTTCTATCTGTCAGTAAGCGTAATGTGCTCGTGTGATCAACTGGATGGGGTTTTTGTGTGTGCGTGCGTGTTTGTGTTTTTGCAGAGGGAGATGCGCGGCAGCATCACGTTCAAGATCGTGCCAAGTTATCGGGCACAGGGCTCATCGTGTGAGGTATTGCCTGCTCCTCCTCTTCCTCACTCTTCTTCTTCACTGCTGTGGGTTTTACGTACTGATCTGGTTACTAACTGCTCGCCTGGTTACTGAGCGTGTGCGTGTGTACGTGTGTAACCCAGGTATGTTGTGTGTACCTCGGTGTGTGTTTTGCTGAGGCTGAGTCATATATTCAGCACACCAATTTCACAACCAAGATACCGGAACCCCCTCATCCCATCTTTTGTCCAGGTATGAGCCACACCTCTCTGTGTATGATCCCGCTCCCCTACGGCGGCAGAGGAAAAGGGGGGGGGGCAAACAAACGAACCCTGAGCTCAGTCATCCTGCAGTCAGAACACAAAGCTGGTAGAGTTCAGCAGACAAATTATGTCATGCAGCCAGAAGTCTCAGAAATCACAAATACACACTGTCAGAGTGAACACACCGTGAACACACCATGCACGGCTTCATGCCCTGTCAGACTGAGGGGAGTTGATAGTGCTCTCTTGTGGTTGTTGGTTCCACACGTCTTTGTAAGCCGACGTCACGGCAACTGGAAGATTTAAGTGGAATGTTTGTTGTTATGTAAAGAAAAGCTTTTACTTGTGTTTTGAACAAATTTTTTTTTTTTCCTGAATGAACTACGAAAAATCTTTAAAAAACAAACTATATTTATACTCATGTCTCTTGGTGTTTTCGGTGTTTTTATTATTTTAGTGACTGCAGAATCTCCTCTGTGCTCTTATTGGAAGCTTTCAAGAGCTGCGTGAATGTTCGCTGAGAGAAATCCAAACATTCCTCCAACTTTGGGTTTTGGCTTCGAAAAAAAAAAGTTCACATGCTGGCTGTCATTGTGAAAACGGCACATGTCATTTTTTAATGTGCTTCTTAAAGGGTTTGGACATAACAGACCCAGAATGATCTTTATTGTGCACTGATATGTGTTAATTTATTCATTCGCGTGTCCGGCCAGACAAGATGACAAACTTCCATTTAAATGACTGAACAGAATGACATTAAATTTTGATAGTTTTGTATTCGTGTACTCGTCTTAAAGAACGTATTTGGCAATTTTTCCAGAGCGTTGTGGCCGTTGACAACATCTGATCGTCAAACTCTGTTAACTACGGAATGAAACTTTACATAATTAAAAGATTTGTTTGAAGGTTTTGATCCGCTAAATGTAAAGATATTAGGCTGATGTCCAGCGTCCTTAACGCTACGGTCACAAGAGCTACAAATGACGGCGAGAAGCAGCTGGCTTTGTCACTTGATGGGCTTTCCCGAGGCATGCACGATAACATCTCCATAAGATATCTTTGTAAATCACTTCAGAGGTGTTGCCTGTTTACAAAAACAGCATTTTTGTATTTTAAAGTGTTTATTTCTTGCTAAATATTACAAAATATATAAGAAATGGATTTATACAGAAATACATGTTTCTGAGCATATTCCGCTATCTTGAGTTATTTTGCAAACAGCCAGCTGATATCACGCTACCTATTCACTCTGATTGGTAGTCGCCATGTTGTGTTGCTCAGTATGCGTTGCTCTGGACTATTTTGGCCCCGCCTAGCTGGTGGCAGAGCGACTGCTGTCTCTTGCTGTTGCACAACACTGACTCTGATTGAAAATGAATGGCAGGTTATCACTTTATCTCTGTTGCTTGCTGTTGCTTGTAGATACTGTGACCATGCTAGCTAACTAGCCACCGATGTATATTTGTGGATATCGGTGGATATTTGTGGGTTATTCAGTTTTGTGTTACTTTGGTAGCCCCACTTGAAGAACTTCTCAGAACCTCTGGCAGAATTTAGACACCACTAAAAAGTGTAGTACTTGGTCTGTCGAGACAGTTCTCACATTTTGAAAAATTTGCACTTCAGCTCCTTGAATCAACTAAGTGATTACGCTCATCTGTCGGAGTGACGTCTGGGTAACCCAAACGTATTTGTCATGGATTCCTGCCCTCTGGTAATTTGATTGAGGACATGTTTCAGACTGTTGGCAACATGATTCATTTATGTTGAGATTTTGGGGGACCACAGTCATCAATCCATTATCACCAGCAACTTTCTGGTTCCTGAACTGGTTCTGCTTGGTACTGATTGGAAGTAAGGCTCCATCTTGTGAGCCGGCAAACATTTCTAGTTTCAGTTTCTGGTGGAACTGCAGCAGAATAATTAATTTTTAATTAATTATTTGCTATTTATTAATGAATTAATCCTCCTTAAAACTCCACAAACTGGTTGAGTTGAACATTAAAGAGTCAATAAGCTTGTGATGCCGTCAAGTTTCTTTCTTCAGTTCTATCGTTTTTTTCTGTTTTCTCCAGGGAACCAGTTTTTACATTGTTTCTGGTTGAGATGCTTTGAGCAGATCCACAGTGGAATCAGTTTGAATAAATGATGGAATAAAACTAAAACAAGCTTACGTCTTGGAATCACAGAATTTTCACCTTGTGTATATTTTTGTCTAGAGTTTTGACAGTTTTTTTTAAACTAAATTTGAGGCTTCATAGATTTAATTAGGGCTCTTTTGGTCATCGAGCACTTTTTCTCAGCACATGCCTTTGTACTGTTAGTGATGACATCATAAACTCTGAGATCAGGAGCTCATGTCAGTCTGCTGGCCCCTGGTGGTGCTGTGAAGCCTTGCAGCCTAGAACATTAATGCATCTCCTGAGGTGGCTGCCTAGTGTGAGTGTGTGAACATAAACCTGGATTTATGTCACTGCTGTGTGCGTGTGCGTGTGTGTGCATGTGTGCGTGCGTGTTGCTGATCTGTGTGTCTTATTTCAGAAAGAGTCCCCCACCACCTCCAGGCAGTCACCTGCCAATGGCCACTCCAGCGTTAACAGTTCTATCTTGGTAAGGACCCCCCCTCCCCAGACAGTGGCACAGCCCCCCCCCCAGTGCCTCTCATTTCTCTCACTGATGTCTCCTTGTATGTCTATGTCCTCCAGTCAGTTTTTATGTCCATTCTTTGATATATTTTTTTTCTTTGTCTTTGTGATGTCATGATAAAAGCAGTAGGCGGGTCATACCGCAGGCCCCCCCACCCCCCTTCACTTTCAGTCCTGTTCGTTCTCAGTCTGTTTGAGCCCAAGGCCCCGGGTCCGATATCTGAGTTTACAAATTGGTGTGCACCATGAAGCCTGCTGCGCGCTGTGGCTGGATGCTGACGCCGTGCACTCGGCCTCCAGCGGCTCCGCGGGCGCGCTGTGCTTCCGCTGCCTCTCCGCCAAACCTAATGGCACTTCATTTGTCTCCCCGCCGTGGCTCCAGACAGACACGTAGCTCGTGCTGAAGCTGACGCTGCTTCGCTTGCTGTCCGCTCGCCGCAGCCTGATCTGCTCGAACCGAGAACAGTCTTCTGGTTTCTGCTCAGGCTGCTGTTGACATGCATGTTTGTGTTCAGTTTGAGGATTTTTTTTTTTCCAGTTTGTCATCTCAACTTTGGGGCGTGACAGTACAGTCGGCGCAGGTTTTGGTTTGATAAATATCTCACATTTTAGCGGACTCCTCGCCACAGTCCCAGTGCAATCCTGAAAATAAACAAAAAACAATACGATCCAGATTAATTAATCTGGATCCCTTTTCTGTAGATGTCACACTGATTTCATCTTTTATGACCTGCCAAAACAGCAAATAGTCTGCACCATTTGTTGTGTCGACTTGCATGCACACTGGCGTACTGTCGCACCCCATCCCCATGTTTGTTTCTGATCTGTTACTTAACGTGTCGTTGATGACTTCCCTCCACAGGACCTGCCCTCCACCATTCAGCCCAAAGGTCGACAGGTGAATACAAACATTTACTCTTTCACTTCTCGCACACCCACGTCCTTGCCTTTGTGTCCGCTTCTCCCCGCCCCTTTTCTGTAATTGGAGAAGCTCATCAGCAGCACACCAGTGCAGTTGATTTTCTTTTTGTAATTGATTTTTTTTCTTTTACATTTTTGGTTTATAAGGCCTCATTTTGGAGAAAACTGCACATTTCAGAGTGGCCTTTTATTGTGGCCAGCCTAAGGCACACCTGTGCAATAATCATGCTGTCTAATCAGCATCTTGATATGGCACACCTGTGAGGTGGGATGGATTATCTCAGTAAAGGAGAAGTGCTCACTAACAGAGATTTAGACAGATTTGTGAACAATATTTGAGAGAAATGGGTCTTTTGTGAGTATAGAAAATGTTTTAGATCTTTGAGTTCAGTTCTTGAAAAATGGGAGCAAAAACAAGTGTTGCGTTTATATTTTTGTTCATTGTAGTTTGAGGAATGTTTGACACAACCACAGCGTTCTGCTGTTTAACACAAATTGAGTCTGATTTGTTGATTTGCCGGGTGACTAGGCAATTCCGGTTGGTTGTATAAGATAACAAATTTGAAGTCGACAACACTTCCTGTCACAAGCAAGAGGGAACCAGCCTGAAAGACTGTAACGTAAATCCAGTCACATGTACCGTTAGTTTGATTGACACCTGTCTATACCTGCTTGATCACCCACAGTCCACTACCTGACCAGCTTTCCATCTTCTCTAACAGCCTCTTCTGTTCTCCTGACACATAACATCAGAAAAATCACATTCCCAGGGTTATTTATTTATTTTATTTTGGTGCTGGATATCGACATGATGGACGAGACTGATCAGCAACTGCAAACTCATTAAACATTATCAGTCACTGCTGTGGTGTTGCTCCTCATTGTCATCACTGTAACCCTTGGTACTAACGGCACAGGCATTATGAAACCCTGCAAACATCCTTAGCCCCCCCCCCCCCCCCCAAAAAAAATTAAATATATATATCTATATATAAACTGATCCTCAGTCAGATATGGATCATGCCTGACGTGCTTTGACTCGGGACTGTCATGCGGAACCTCGTCTCCCATTTCTTGTCGTCTTTATGCCTCCTGAGTGAAGCTGTTTACATTCCCAGTTCCAGTGAAGTTGGAACGTTGTGAAAAATGTAAATAAAAACAGAATACAATGATCTGCAAATCCTCTTCAAGCTATATTCAATTGAATACACCACAAAGACAAGATATTTCATGTTCAAACTGATAAACTTTATTGTTTTTGTGTAAATATTTGCTCATTTTGAAATGGATGCCTGCAACATGTTTCAAAAAAGCTGGGACAGTGGTAACAGAAGACTGGGAAACAGGTTAATTGGAAACAGGTGAGTGTCATGATTGGGTATAAAAGGAGCATCCCCAAAAGGCTCAGCTGTTCACAAGCAAAGATGAGGCAAGAATCACCACTTTGTGAACAACTGCGTGAAAAAAATAGTCTAACAGTTTAAGAACAATGTTTCTCAACATTCAGTTGCAAGGAATTTAGGAATTGTTTTTGGAAATCATGGATGTCGTGTCCTCCAGACAAAGGAGGAAAAAGACCATCCAGATTGTTACCAGCGCAAAGTTCAAAAGCCAGCATCTGTGATGGTATGGGGGTGTGTTAGTGCCCATGGCATGAACAACTTACACATCTGTGATGGCACCATCAATGCTGAAAGGTACATCCAGGCTTTGGAGCAACACATGCTGCCATCCAAGCAACGTCTTTTTCAGGGATGTCCCTGCTTATTTCAGCAAGACAATGCCAAGACACATTCTGCACGTGTTACAACAGTGTGGTTTCATAGTAAAAGAGTGCAGGTACTAGACTGGCCTGTCTGCAGTCCAGACCTGTCACCCATTGAAAATGTGTGGCGCATTATGAAGCGCAAAATACAACAACGGAGACCCCGGACTGTTGAACAACTGAAGTCATACATCAAGCAAGAATGGGAAAGAATTCCACCTACAAAGCTTCAACAATTAGTGTCCTCAGTTCCCAAACGCTTATTGAGTGTTGTTAGAAGGAAAGGTGATGTAACACAGTGGTAAACATATCACTGTCCCAGCTTTTTTGAAACATGTTGCAGGCATCCATTTCAAAATGAGCAAATATTTGACAAAAACAATAAAGTTTATCAGTTTGAACATTAAATATCTTGTCTTTGTGGCATATTCAACTGAATATAGGTTGAAGAGGATTTGAAAATCATTGTATTCAGTTTTTAATTCACATTTTACACAACGTCCCAACTTCATTGGAATTGGGGTTGTAGTTTTGCAGCCATTAGAGGGCAGTAGAGGGTCAGTCTTTCAGCCTCTCAGCTGCAGAGGATCATAGAATATTGTGATTTGTCAGATGTGTTAATAGAAACCTTACCAGAAACCTACCTTGTCTCACCCCTTCCTCCCCCCCCCCCCCCCCCCCCCAAAAAAAAAACCAAACTGCTGTTTAGATGTTAGTAGTTTTGCTGCATGATGTGTGTGATGCTTTCACATCCTAGATTGTATCCAGACCTTCAATCAAGGACAAAATGTCTATCAAGGTAAGCGACAGCTTTCCCCCCACCCCCACCCCCCAAAAAAATAAAAGCAGAATCTCTAACATTTCTTCTGTTACATTTCTAGTTAGCATTATAGAACAGAAATGACGTGTTGTTTGGTTAAACCTGGAGTAATGTTACGGGCGTTGTTTGATATTGATACGGCGACAAATCATCTCAAAGCCCAACACATGAGCGAGCTCGAGCCCTTCCCCATCCCATGAGCAAGCACATTGGCGATCCATACGTTACCTACACGTAAATAATGCCTGTATCGTTGACACCAGTGAGTCCAGAGGTTCAGTCATTATCCAACATCCTCTGCAGTTCCTCCAGAAAGTTGGAATGCTGAGATTTCAACAAATAGTTCAACCACTACACATGTACAGTAGTGTTCACAATAATAGTAGTGCTATGTGACTAAAAAGATTAATCCAGGTTTTGAGTATATTTCTTATTGTTACATGGGAAACAAGGTACCAGTAGATTCAGTAGATTCTCACAAATCCAACAAGACCAAGCATCCATGATATGCACACTCTTAAGGCTATGAAATTGGGCTATTAGTAAAAAAAAAAGTAGAAAAGGGGTGTTCACAATAATAGTAGTGTGGCATTCAGTCAGTGAGTTCGTCAATTTTGTGGAACAAACAGGTGTGAATCAGGTGTCCCCTGTGTAAGGATGAAGCCAGCACCTGTTGAACATGCTTTTCTCTTTGAAAGCCTGAGGAAAGAACAGCGTAGTTTGATTAAAAAGTTGATTGGAGAGGGGGAAACTTATACGCAGGTGCAAGAAAATTATAGGCTGTTCATCTACAATGATCTCCAATGCTTTAAAATGGACAAAAAAAAACAGAGATGCGTGGAAGAAAATGGAAAACAACCATCAAAATGGATAGAAGAATAACCAGAATGGCAAAGGCTCACCCATTGATCAGCTCCAGGATGATCAAAGACAGTCTGGAGTTACCTGTAAGTGCTGTGACAGTTAGAAGACGCCTGTGTTCTAATTTATTTGCAAGAATCCCCCGCAGAGTCCCTCTGTTAAATAAAACACATGTGCAGAAGAGGTTACAATTTGCCAAAGAACACATCAACTGGCCTAAAGAGAAATGGAGGAATATTTTGTGGACCGATGAGAGTAAAATTGTTCTTTTTGGGTCCAAGGGCCGCAGACAGTTTGTGAGATGACCCCCAAACTCTGAATTCAAGCCACAGTTCACAGTGAAGACAGTGAAGCATGGTGGTGCAAGCATCATGATATGGGCATGTTTCTCCTACTATGGTGTTGGGCCTATATATCGCATACCAGGTATCATGGATCAGTTTGGATATGTCAGAATACTTGAAGAGGTCATGTTGCCTTATGCTGAAGAGGACATGCCCTTGAAATGGGTGTTTCAACAAAACAATGACCCCAAGCACACAAGTAAATGAGCAAAATCTTGATTCCATAGCAACAAAATTAATGCCTCGCAGATGTGAAGAAATCATGAAACACTGTGGTTATACAACTAAATACTAGTTTAGTGAGTCACAGGATTGCTAAAAAAAAGCAGTTTGAACATAATAGTTTTGAGTTTGTAGCGTCAACAGCAGATGCTACTATTATTGTGAACACCCCCTTTTCTACTTTTTATTTTACTAATAGCCCAATTTCATAGCCTTAAGAGTGTGCATATCATGAATGCTTGGTCTTGTTGGATTTGTGAGAATCTACTGAATCTACTGGTACCTTGTTTCCCATGTAACAATAAGAAATATACTCAAAACCTGGATTAATCTTTTTAGTCACATAGCACTACTATTATTCTGAACACTACTGTATGTATTGAGAAAGATGTCTATCTACATAGATAGAGAGAGAGAGACATGCATAGGTATATTTGTTGAAATCTTTGTTTTGATTAACTGTTGAAATCTCAGCATCATAACGTGTTTATGAATTGTCACTTCCTATTCCTGTCTGTTTGGGTTCCAGTTCGTACATGGCAACAGTGATATGGAGTTGAGTTGTCACACAACTTTGACTGATATTTTATACCCTGTCCTAACGAGTTAAACCACAAGCACAGATTTTACCAACAAGTTAGTTGAACAGGACATCATCACTTTGTCTCACTGTCGGTTGTTTTGCTGCCACCTTTGCCATTTTTAACCCCGTGTCCCGAGCTCACCCTTCTGAACGCTACATGTTTCAGATCTACGTGAGAGCTCAGTTTGAATACGACCCCTCCAAAGATGACCTCATCCCCTGCAAGGAGGCGGGCATTCGCTTCCGGGTGGGCGACATCATCCAGATTATATCCAAGGACGACCACAACTGGTGGCAGGGGAAACTGGAGAACACGAAAAATGGCACAGCGGGTCTCATCCCGTCGCCAGAGCTTCAGGAGTGGTGAGACAGCTTCAGATCCTTCACACACTCCATGGTTCCACAAGGTTCCTCCTCATGGAGAACCCCACGTTGAACCAGGTCCACATTTCATTCTGTTGTTATTCATTGTATTCGTATGCAAGTCGAGTCGTGTTTTGTTGCTGCAGGTCTTAATGCCTCCAAGCACAAATTCCATCAGGTCTCATCCTGTGGAGTGTAAACGTTATTAGCAGACGAGGAAAAACATGTGAACTGTGAAATGCAGATTACAAATCGGTGCTTCTTCTTAACCCTGTGTGGGTCTGTTCAGCTCTAAGACAGGTTGGACCAGTTCTAATTCCTCTTAGACCTACTTCAGGTTCCTTCTGACTCTCTGGTCCTTTTCGTCTTAGTTCTCTTTTCTTACCAGTGCCAAGCAGGTTTTATTTAGTTATTTATTTTACTGTATTTTACCTGTCTGTTGATTGGTTTGTTAAACTGATTAATCAACAAAACTGAATTATCACCACATTTTGTGTCACGTTTGGGTTTAATGTGGACTAGAACTGATCAAATTTGGGGCAGAGGGAGGAAATGTGAATGAGGTTTGATTGGTGAGATGATGTACGAAATTCACTGAAAACTTTGAACGTGTCCTGAAATAAATTCCATTAAATTTGATGGCAGATCTGGATGAAGGGGATGACCCCCAAAAAAAATTTACATTATTTGATCAGTTGTTTTCACAAGTAACAAAGTTTGGAGAAACTGTGAAAATGTTTCTTGAGAGTAAAAAATAAAACTTTATTTTAGGTTGAAGCAGGGTGTTTATTTAGTTCCATAGTTATTTATGTGTGTGTTTTGTCAGATGGCATCTTAAAGTGTCAGAGACTCAGTGTTCACAAAGTGTGTCGGCATAAGAAGAGAAACTTAATTTTGTGTTGACTCTCCAAACAGAAGAGGAATCACAGTATTGTAAATTACTTTTTGGTCAATGGGTTTTCGACCAAATTTGGGATATTTGGTACTGGGTCTCTCTGGAAAATCTTTGGGTACCATTTGAAAAAGTTGTGTGTCTCTGGGACCTTTGAGATCCAGAAACACCTGGAAAGAGCTCATAGAATAATGAGGTCCCTGGCCAGAGGTGATATCTTTGCAGAAGAATGAAGGTCCAAGTCTTTAGGGTCCTGGTGCTTTCCGTCTTACAGTAATGGTTGTGAGACTTGAACAGTTTCCAGTAGCCTCAGATGATGACTGGATGTCTCTCTTCAAATGTTGGAATGACTTTGTGTCAAATGACTCAGGTGAGGAGAACCAACGTCAGCTTCAACACTACAAGCTGTCTGGACATGATGCAGCATACTGAGGACCCCAGACATGATGCAGCATACTGAGGACCCCAACATCTGGAAACGGCCAAGAGGTCACCCAGCATTCACCTGGCTGAGGCACATAGATGGTTACTGTCAAAATATGGGCATGTGCCAGTGGTATTCCTGGGTGGTATTCCAGTCACAACCCAGGATGCTTCTTAGTGTGGTGGATCTTGTACTAGCACGTGCTCCCCAACCTGTTCTTGGTCCCGTGAAGACCTCAGCTGTAGGTTGAAGTCAGCCTTTATTTACAGAGACGTGGCCCACTGGTGTGAAGGCCATCCTAAGGCTGGGTGGAGTAGAAAAAACTAAATCCAGGGCGGTCTGTGTGTTCCTGTAGGCGTGTGGCGTGTATAGCCATGGAGAAGACCAAGCAGGAGCAGCAGGCCAGCTGCACGTGGTTTGGCAAGAAGAAGAAGCAGTACAAAGACAAGTATTTGGCAAAGCACAACGCAGGTATGACAGGAACACACTGAGAATCACACGCATGTGCTGCAAACCTCATCAGTCCTGTCTGCTCACACGCACGCCCTACATACACGCAGGCGTAGTCCACAGTGTTTGGTTTTATTTTTTTCTCCCTCTGTTTACAGAAATCAGATCTCACATGGGGTGGGGGGGGCGGATACTAGAGCTCTGGAACATCCATGTGTGATTTATAGTGGAGCTGGAACACGTGTGTAACATGATCTTATAGCCTCCAGCAACAGCAGCAAAGGGTGTTGCCCAGAAGCATAATCTGCCAATGTAGCAGAAATCCAACACCCGGGCAGCAGTTTTTTTAATGAAGTGTGAACAGCGGGTTTTATCCAGCAGCTCTGTGCACCTTAAAGTCAGTCGACTCAAACTGTCCTTGTGTTTTTTACACGTTAAAATATTCACGGTTCATCTTGTGTTCTGGGCCGTATCAATTTAATCCGAGGTCAGAGGTGATGCAGACACAACCACAGACACATTTTGATTGGTTTTAACACATGCAGTTTTTCTTTGTCTGGCTTAAAGCATAGTTTTTATACGTCAGCGTCATCTTGACCAGCGTGCACAGTGATGCTGCTGCTCTCCTTTATGTATTTCGGCAGTGTAAGTCACACCTATCAAAAAAAAAATTCCTCTTGAAGAGGAAAAATGTATCGTACTGGAATATAAGACTTTTATTTTTTTCTACATGTGGAACTCACTTGTTAAGATGAAGTTTCCCTGGGGGCGAATTTAACAACAAGATCCTAGTGTAGATCCACATGTGCACGCCACAGCATGTGCTGTTACTTAACATAAGGACTTTTAAATTCCATCCAATGTAAAACTGTTCCAAATCAACATGCAGATTCACCCCGGTGGTGACCCCAAGTGAAAACAAGAGAGCAGCCAAAGGGACTTTTAGTATATTGAGCTTTCGAGAGGTGGATCTGGTTTGTGTGTGAACTCTGTAAGTATGTGGTGTCAGAGTATGATTGGCATCTGATCTGTTTCAGACACACAGCAGGCAACGGCTTCAAGGACACGGACTGGAATATCACACGTGTCAGGCTGTGAAGTAAACAACCATCACATATAGGTCTGAGAGCAGAGCCACGCCTACCAGTTTGGATCTGGTGCAAAAATAGTGACAGAAAATGTTTTTGCAGATCTATGAAAGTGAAGGATGAGGAAAAAGTAGAAGAAATTAAATAGTGTTGTCACACTCTTTATTGGTGTGTTGAGCAATGATTCCCACGTTAACACCTGCCATACAGTCCAGCGCGTGAAAACGCACACGATCTCAACATTATAGATTCTAGTTTACTAAAAACTGAAAATTGTCATTCTGAAATAGAAACTCGTGTGTCTTCATGTGCTAAACTGCAAACCACTGCAAAAACAAATCAATATGAATAACGGTGGCTTTCCAAGCAGCTAGTTTAGCTCATTAGCATATTCCTGGCTCAAAAATGAACTTGATCTAATTGGAGAGTCTATAATATATTCTGATGAAGTGTGTTTACTGGATAAATATTATGATTGTACAAACAAATTTATTCCACAAGTGTAAGAATTCCCTGTGGATATTTTGTACGAGACTCATGCTGCGCCATGATCATCTGGATTGACGACAGACCCATTAGTGATCGACATGCCATCCTTTCCGGGGTATAAGTCATATTTGTTTTTGTTTTGTTGTTTGTATGTTTGTTTGTGAGGTCCTGCAACTCCAGTGTGACTTGTATACCAAAAAAAGTCACACTTTTGTTAATAATAGTACTACTACTATTATTATTAATAATAATAGTAGTAATACTAATATTATTACTACTATTATTATTAATAATAACAGCAATAGTAATACTTTTATATAGGACTTTCTGAGGAGTCAAAGCACTAAACAAAATAAACTCCAATAATAAATAAAAGAGTAAATGCCAGTAATAAAACTACACTACAACAATGAGCAAAATCCCACATTAAAGGGCTGATTGAAAAAAATTAACATGTATTCATGTTTTTATTGTAATATTTCCAGTGTGTGGCCAGCATTCTGTGTCCATCTGGTGATTTCTTTTGTCCAAACTGTGTCAAATAACATAACATTTATTTGTCCATCTTGTCTATATTTTTGGAATTTAAAAGTTCCTAGGTTAAGTAACAGCACAGACAAGTGTGTGCACATGTGCACAAACTAGGTTCCTGTCTATTGTTAAACTCCCCTCCTGAGAAACACTGTTTTGAAGTGATTGCCACATCAGAAAATAGGTGCTACTTATACTCCAGTGCATCTTATACACGTTTAACAGTGGACTGTGCTACTTTATCTCTGGCATCAACCACTGCAGTTCCAACCACAAACTCTGATATCTGTGGAGCTTCAGGAAATTCTCATGCCAGAACTTAACAGTTGTGCAGTTAGACGTTTGTACTTCTACCAGGGCCTGAGACTACCTGTTCACAGTTGGGCGCTAATGGCATTTTTTTTTCTTCCGTTCATCCAACAACCAAAAAGAAATGTCTTATTTAAAGTGACCAGTCCAGAGAGCGGGTGTATTCACCTCCACGTTTACAGTTACACCAAAAATCTATGTTGTATGTACAGGGCGCCCTCATGTGGCCGACCTGTACATGCATCCCGTTTCACTTAAAATTTTTTTTTTTTTTGGGGGGGGGGGGGGGGGGGTTCATTCTACATGCCTGCAGTTTTCATTTAACATTCATTGTACTGAAGTCACTTCCTGTTTGACACTTTGTCCCTCGTATTTGTCTCATCCCGTGTTGATTGATGCTAACTGACCGTGGTGCGTCTCTGTGGTGGCGCACAGTGAATACAGCAGCAGCCACACTGTAATGTGCATCTTTGTCCAGTGGTGGCGCTGTGTGTAACGTCTATTTATTTCTGCTGCTGTAACTGACCCGTGTTTTTACCCTCCTGTTCATCTGTCTCGCTTTCTGCTGCTGAACGGCATCCGTGCACGTAAGTAACACGCAGTGACGGCTTCCTGCTTTCTTCCTGTTGGCTGTGGTGATCGTCGCCGCCCCCTAACTTCCTGTTGGTGCAGAGCGACAGACGCTTCAGATGAATCTGAAGTCATGTCATTTTCTGTGTCTTATGTTGGGAATATTCAAACATTGTCGGCAAAAACAAACGCAACTCAAACCAAGACGTAAAGTTACTGGTTTACTTTTGAGAAATCAAAATGTAGAAAAAAGACACAACTCTTACAATTTCATTTACAAATGCTAAAATAACTATCAGGGCACTCAGTCGAGTCGTAAGTGTTTTATTAAATACAGCACCATCCTGTGGCAGGTGAATTGAAGTGCACATGCTTTGAGTGCGCACTGCTGCATCGCGTGTAGGTAAATAATCTACAAAGTACAAGTAAACCCCGGCCCAACCCGTTTTGTTAAAAACAAACAATATTTAATGTTGTTTAATTTGGGTTCTAAAAATTACATCAGGTTTAACAATACAGCCAAAGAAATTAAGATCAAGTTCAACAAATTTAAACAAATCAGACTGGGGGCTCCTTTTGAGGGGGTCTCACAGACTAGGGGGCGTGTCTAACTCCTTTTGAGGGGTCTCCCTTACTAGGGGGCATGTCTAACTCCTTTTGAGGGGGTCTCACAGACTACGGGGCGTGTCTAACTCCTTTTGAGGAGGTCTTACATACTAGGGGGCGTGTCTAACTCCTTTTCAGGGGGTCTCACATACTAGGGGGCGTGTCTAACTCCTTTTCAGGGGGGTCTCACAGACTAGGGGGTGTGTCTAACTCCTTTTGAGGGGGTCTCACATACTAGGGGGTGTGTCTACCTCCTGTGGAGGAGGTCTCACAGACTGGGTTGTGTGTCCTTCCTGATTTTATTATTTAATTTTAAACATTTTAATTCGTAATTTCAGCTGCAGTAATAAGCACGTGTTAAATATTGTTGGGAACATCAGAGGTTTGGAGTTACGAGGTGGACGCTTGTGTCTGTTAACATTAAGGTAACAGACGCACTTATCTGTTAACACAGTGTTGTTTGGTTTCATATAAGAAACAGTCCAGTATTTTGCTTTGGGGGTTCAGACCATTTAAACAAAATGTTAGTGTTAAAATTTTAATTTAAAATTCTAATAATTTGCTTTTCATTTTTATTTCTGTTTTTAACAAAAGTAATGTCTAAATTGTAATTTAAAAATTAAAAAACCCATTGAGATTCTGTGTGCTGCACTTCTACAGACTTTAGCAAGCAGCCAAAAACAGAAAACAGAAGCGATGGCATCTATTAGAGTGATTAAACGTCATCACGTGTTTAAATGTAAGATTGTTGCAGATGCAGCTCTGTGATCTGTCAGACTGCAGCCTGACAGATTAGTTTTCTGCACAAAGGCTCCCACTGAATTGTGGGTTTTGTGTTTCACGCGTCAGCGCTCCCAGAGATGTTTGCACGGAGGTTCAGGTTACAGAAATCAGCACTGACAGCCTGCGGGTTGTTTTTTATTCTGTACGCATACAGACACACACACTCACACCAAACCATTTCTTATGGGAATGATGTAAAATTCCAACGTTACCATGACAGCAGTCCACCAGATCAAACAGCTTCCTCTGAGTGATCATGTGACCTGACCTCCAAATTCTATAAAAGAATGTGATGTTTTTTTTTTTATTATTGCTTATTTTAATTACATCCATCTGATTTTTTTTTATTTGTTGCTTTAATGGCTGATTTATTTAAAAAAATCAATTAATTATTAAACTTGATTAAATAAAAACAATACAGGACACATTTAAATAAAAATGCTAATTTTATATATTTATAATTATAGTGCTGTGCAAAAATTGTAGTCATGAAATACATTTTGCATACAGTAAAAATGCTGCACAAATCATGAAAAACCTCCAGTAATTTGGGATTAAGAGTGTTAATTCTGAAACATTAAATAAAATACATCTATTGTTTTTGATAAATTATCACATTATTTTATAAAAAAAAATGTTGATCATTATTTATTCATTATTATTTATTTATTCATTATTTACTGATTCTTGTGTTTGTTGAATCCCGTATTTAGCTGTAAATATATAATCACATTTTTCATCACCTGAAAATGTCTGTTATTACTTTAAGAAATCAGACATTTTCTCTGACATTTGAATTATTTTATCATTTGCGAATTTCAAATTTGGTGTTTAAATGACATACAAATGTTGAAAAAATCTAATAGAGAAACTACAAGGCTGATTTTGTATATTCAATATTGTTTTGGTTTGTCGTCGTTGTCGTCACCTTCAAAAAACAATTGGGTTAATTTGGTTGTTTAAAGCTTTTGCAGGTTTGTCATATTTTCTGTTTGGTTTGTCTGAATTTTGCAACGTTTATTTAAACATTATTTCAAAGAAGAATCCATTAAAAATTTGACCAGTTTTTCAACAAACGTTGAGTACGAGCAGCAGGTCTTCTATTTGATTTGATTTATTTAGAATACTTTATGATTGATGCTGAGAAATGGAAAACCTCAGTGACGTCGGGTCCAAAAGTGTTCCTACAGTCGCCACAGTGGACCTGAAATGAAACAGTCGAGATGTTCTCGTCATGTCGACTCTCCGCATTTATTCAAGGGGCTTAACAAAAATATCACATGCAACTATTTTGGAATTATGGTCAGTTGTATACACAATCACCCCTTTTTTATCATCAACCCTTGAAATTACAAGAACATATTGATTGTTTGACTTCATCTCCATTGTGGTGGTGTACAGAGTTAACATTCCAGTTTTAAAAAAAAGGGGGTCGCTGTCCCAATACTTATGGTCCTGACCGCGCTGTGCTGTGTTCAGTGCCCTTCTAGTAATCTAGCAATCAGTTGTATTTGTTGGCCGGCTTGTCGTGAATCGGACTTCTTACTGTCTCACTGTCACTTCCAGTGTTTGACCAATTAGACCTGGTCACGTATGAAGAGGTGGTGAAGCTTCCTGCCTTCAAGAGGAAAACGTTGGTGCTGTTGGGTAAGCGCACTGACGCTGACTGGGGGGAGGGGGGCGGGGTCTGCTTTGTGACATCACTGACAGTGTTTCTTTCTCAGGCGCTCACGGCGTGGGTAGACGACACATCAAGAACACACTCATCACCAAACACTCCGACAGATTCGCCTACCCCATCCCACGTAAGATGCCTGACCCCACCCCCGTCACCTTCAGACACGCCCTGTAAGAAACAGGAAGAAACCCATTTACTGTGTCCATCTCTGCCTCTCAGACACGACCAGACCTCCAAAGAAAGATGAGGAGAACGGGAAGAACTACTACTTTGTGTCCCATGACCAGATGATGCAGGACATCAGCAACAATGAGTACCTGGAGTACGGAAGTCACGAGGACGCCATGTACGGAACACGACTGGAGACCATCCGGAAAATCCACCAACAGGGACTTGTGGCTATCCTGGACGTGGAACCTCAGGTCTGTAGGTGTATCCACACATACTGTACGTAGCATTACCTCAACCACTAACACCTGATCTCCATCAGGCCCTGAAGGTCCTACGCACAGCAGAGTTTGCTCCATACGTCATCTTCATCGCTGCACCAACGATCACACCGGGCATCACTGAGGTAGTACGATTTTTTTGTTTTGTTTTATGTCCCGTCCGTCATTATATCAGAAACATTCCCATGTCGGATGCGGCTCCCGTGAGACTCTTCCTGGTTTATGCGGATTAGAAATCAAATTAAACTTCTTTTCTCTGTCCCAGACAGAATCTTGATCTGGATCTCTGTGAGAATCCTTGAACGATTCTGTTTGTGGACAGTCACTTATGTGGTATATGTGTGTGGGATATACGCTCACCCGCCACTTTATTAGGTACACCTGTTCAACTGTTTAACACAAATAGCCAATCAGTCAGGCAACTCAATGCATTCGGTTATCTAGACGTGGTGAAGACACCTTGATGAAGCTCAAACCGAGCATCAGAATGAGGAGCAAAGGAGATTTAAGTGACTTTGAACGTGGTGTGGTTGTTGGTACCAGACGGGCTGGTCTGAGTATTTCAGACTCTAGGGTTTACAGAGAATGGTCCGAATGTCTTGTTGATGTCAGAGGAGAATGGACAGACTGGTTGAATGGGCAACTGCGTGACGCCATCATGTCAATATAGACCAACATCCCTATGCCACAAAGAATTAAGGCAGCTCTAAAGACAAAAATTGGTCCAACACAGTACTAGCAAGGTGTACCTAATAAAGTGGCCGGTGAGTGTATGAGTGTAAAAGGTAAATGGACAAAAATAATTTTTAAAAACTCTCAAAACTGATAAATGACTTCTGGATTTGCATTTCTCTTATCACCAACTCAGTTTCTTCTTCTTTAAACATTCAGCCCTAGCTTAACATTCTCTAATGTGTGATCTTAAGGAGCGAGACTTTGGTGTCTACGTGGTGCGTAATCTAAACACAGAGTAAGGTGCAGTGACCCATGGGTTTGTTCTGGGTGTAACGTGAAAGTAACCAATGAAATTGACACTTGTTCTCTTGAAGAATTGTGTGTGCTTGAACTGGGTGCGTTGCTGCACAGAGGGTGTGACAGGAGTGAGAGGTTTTCTGGTGAGGAAATGGATCCGCATTTAAACCATCAACATGCGCAACAGGTGGTTTTTGGGATCAGCATCCACGCGGTTTCCTGAGTTGACACATTAGAGCATATTGTTCCCAGTCTGTGCTTCATCCTATCAGGACCGCTTAATGCGCTTCCTGTATGTAAGAGCAGAACACACATGCTGTCAACCTCCCTGTGTATAAACAGCAGAAAGTCTCTGTGCACAACTTTAGAGCAGATGTTTGGTCGTCTGTGCCGTTTGTTGCCTTCTGCTTTCTTACAGTAGCGACGCACCGGCGCTGCACCTTAACCATCAATTAGACCTACATGCTCATGGGCGCACGGATGAGAGCACATACACCTGTTACATAAACAACTTGGCCGCTAAAACTAAAAATAGCAACTGCTTTGGTTGGAAACTAACAGTGACACGTGCGCTGTATTACGCCGGGTGTAAGAGAACGCCTTCAGTGTTTGAACATTTCATGAAAAACCAAGACAAATAAATAAATACGAGAACAACACAAAAACTAACTGTTTGAAGAAGAAACGCTGAATAAGGTGATGACTGTAAATCAGAGATGTTTTATGTCTTTCGTTATTTGAGTCTCACGTTAGCCACAGACGCTAACATCCGTCACCGTGCATGGACTGGTTTTTTCCTCTCATTCTTTTCTGTACTTCTCTATTTTTGCACGCTGCATGCGTTTGTTCGCCTCAGATTCCCAGGTGGTGTCGAATGCTTCCCGTAAGTACGACGCGCCAGCGCAGTGCTGACGTCATTGTGTGTTTCTGTGTCACAAGCTAAAAGGTTCAGATCTCCCAAATTAGAAGATAAACACTTTAACTTCTCTTTGAGATTTTTACCTTCACACACTAAAAGTGAATGATTTTAATTAAGCTTTGTTCAAATATTAAAATTTTTTCTGTTCTTGTTTACACACACACACACACACCTCATATCCATCATTAAAGCCACAACATTTTCAGGTTACTGATTTTTGTTTTTAAGGCTGCCATATTTTGATCTTTTTTTTTTATTTTTTTATCACATTTCATTACTCAGTGTGTTAAATGCAAAAATAATATATATGTTTTTTTTATAAAAAGTTAAATGCAAGAAACGGCTGATCTGTCCACTGTGTCCACTCTGTCCCCATGTCCGCTCTGTCCAATCTGTTCTGAAGCAGAAACACAGTGTGTAGAAATGAGACGTGTGCATGTGCACGTACACACTTATGTCCTTACAAATGCCAAGAGCTTCAGGCAGATTACTATTAGAGAGTGAGACATGACACCCTCAGATTTGCCTGATTTTTGGTGGAAGGTTTATGAGTAGTTTAGTCCCTAAACCAAATGGTTTTTGTTTTGTCTTTTTTCCCTAGGGCCTCTAGAAGGGTCAATTTCTTGAGGCCCAAAATTCAACTTCATAAAAAATTACATTTTTTAAGCTGAAACACCTCAATGCGCCAGTGACTTCCCAGCTTCATTTTCATTGCTGTCAATCTGTGACTGGAAAGAATGAAAGAAATTCAAACTTTTGGACAGATTATGAATTACTGAAAATTCGTTCAGTGTTAAAGGAAAGGGATTTTTCCAGTTTTTCAAGATTTTTCTTAACACTATGACAGAACAAGGCAGATGACATGTGACCGGCCCAGAGGAATTGCGGGGCCCCCGTCTAGTGCCAGGCCTGGATGTAGGGCCCGTCAGCTAATGCCTGGTGGCTGGGCTTGCCACAGAGTCCAGTCGGGCACAGCTTGAAAAGGCAGCGTGGACCTTCCATCTCCACCCTGTGAGCTCAACACCTGCAGGGGAACTGCTGGTGTCAGGTGCGCTGTCCCATGGGTGGCAGTGAAGGTTGAGGGCCTCGGTGGACCAAATCCTGGTGTCAGGGGCTGGCTCTGGGGGTGTGACGTGTCACCTCATTGTGGGGGAAGGAGCCGGAACTTGTGCAGGAGGTGGAGCGATACCAGTTAGATCTGGTGGGCCTCGCCTCCATGCACAGCCTCAGCTCCAGAACCACTCTCCTTGATAGGGTTAGACCTTATTCTTCTCTGGAGTTGCCCAGGGTGTGAGGCACCAGGAGGGTGTGGGGATTCTGACGAGTCCCCGGCTGAGCATCGCTACATTGGAGTTTACGCCAATACATGAGAGGGTCACCTCCCTGCGCCTTCGGTTGACCGGTGGGAAACCTTTGGCTGTTGTTTGTGCGTATGCACCGAACAGCAGTTTGGAATATTCGGCCTTCTTGGAGTCCCTGAATGGAGTCCTGTATGGGGCTCCAGTGGGGGACTCCATTGTTTTGTTGGGGGAATTCAGTGCACACATGGTCAGTGACAGACACACATGGAGAGGCGTAATTGGGAGGAACGGCCTCCCTGATCTAAACCCAAAGGGTCATTTGTTATTGGACTTCTGTGCTAGTCACGGACTGTCTATAACAAACACCATGTTCAAACATAAGGATGTTCATAAGTGTACATGGTACCAGAGCACCCTAGGCCGAAGATCGATGATCAATTTTGTGATCGTGTCATCTGATCTGAGGCCGCATGTTCAGTTCTGGATACTCGGGTGAAGAGAGGGGCAGAGCTGTCAACTGATCACCATCTGGTGGTGATTTGGATCAGGGGGTGGGGGAGGACTTTGGACAGACCTGGTAAACCCAAATGGATAGTGTGGGTAAACTGGGAACATCTGGACAGATCTTCAATTCACACCTTCAGCAGAGCTTTTTGAGCATCCCTGTGGAGGTTGGGAGCATTGAACCAGAATTGGCAATATTCAAAGCTTCCATTGTTGAAGCTGCAGTGGGGAGCTGTGGCCTGAAGGTCTTAGGTGCTTCAAGGGGTGGCATTCCTCAAATGCTGTGGTGGACACCGGTGGTCAGGAAAACCGTCCGACTGAAAGAGTCCTTCCGGTGTAGTCTCGGAAGACTTCAGAGGCAAATGCAAGATACTGACAGGCCTGAAGGGCAGCAGCCTCTGCTGTGGGGGAGGCA
Organism: Thalassophryne amazonica; assembly: GCF_902500255.1. Lineage (NCBI taxonomy): Eukaryota > Metazoa > Chordata > Actinopteri > Batrachoidiformes > Batrachoididae > Thalassophryne > Thalassophryne amazonica. The sequence continues at coordinate 10,687,667 of NC_047116.1, forward strand.
AAGCAGCGGGTGTGGGAGAAGTTTGGAGCAACCATGGAGGACTTTCGGTCGGCACCAAGGTGCTTCTGGCAGACCGTGAGGCACCTCAGGAGGGGAAAACGGGGAACCATCCAAGCTGTCTACAGTAAGGACTCTGTTGACCTCAGCTGAGGATGTAATCCGCCGCTGGAAGGAACACTTTGAAGAACTCCTGCCTCAGACCGGAGCATCCTCTATAGCGGCAGAGCTGGAAGCTGACGGAGGATCATCATCAATTTCCCTTGTGGAAGTTACTGAGGTAGTCAAACAACCCACAGTGGCAAGGCCCCGGGGGTTGATGAGAGCCATCCAGAAATGCTGAAGGAAATGCTGAAGGCTCTGGATGTGGAGGGATTGTCTTGGATGAGACGTCTCTTCAACACTGCATTGAGGTCTGGGACAGTGCCTAAGGAGTGGCAAACTGGGATGGTGGTCCCCATATTAAAAAAAGGGGGGACCAGAGAATGTGTGACAACTACAGGGGCATCACACTACTCAGCTTCCCTGGTAAAATCTACTCCAGGGTGCTGGAAAGGAGGGTTTGGCTGATAGTCAAACCTCTGATTGAAGAGGAACAATGTGGGTTCCGTCCTAGCCATGGACAACCAACCAGCTCTTCACTCTCACAAGGATTCTGGAGGGTGCCTGGGAGTATGCCCATCCAGTCTACATGTGTTTTGTGGACTTGTATGATTGGGTACCCCGGGAGATACTGTGGGAGGTGCCATGGGAGTATGGAATGATGGGGTCCCTTCTCAGGGCCATCCAATCTCTGTACTCACAAAGCAAGAGCTGTATTCGGGTGCTCGGCAGTAATTCGGATTGGTTTCCGGTGGGGGTTGGCCTCCGTCAGGGCTGCACCTTGTCACCAATCCTGTTTGTGATATTCACGGACAGGATATCGAGGCGTAGTTGGGGGGAGGAGTGTTTCCAGTTTGGTGGGCTCAGGGTCTCGTCACTGCTTTTTGGTGGTCCTGTTGCCTTCATCAGCTTCATGACCTCCAACACTCACTGGATCGGTTCACAGCCGAGTGTGAAGCTGCTGGGTTTAGGATCAGCACCTCTAAATCTGAGGCCATGGTTCTCAGCAGGAAACCGATGGATTGCCTACTTTGGGTAGGGAATAAGACCTTGCCCCAAGTGAAGGAGTTCAAGTCCCTCGGGGTCTTGTTCACGAGCGAGGGGACAATGGAGCGTGAGATTGGCTGGAGAACTGGTGCAGCAGGGGCGGTATTGCATTTGCACTGCTGTACTATTGTGACAAAAAGGGAGCTGAGCAAAAAGGCGAAGCTCTCAATCTACTGGTCAATCTTCATTCCTACTCTCACCTATGGTCATGAGAGTTGGGTCATGACCGAAAGAATGAGATTGTGGGTACAAATGGCCAAAATTGGTTTCCTCAGGAGGGTGGCTGGTGTCTCCCTTAGAGATAAGATGAGAAGCTCAGTCATCCGTGGGGAGCTCGGAGTTGAGTCGCTGCTCCTTCGCATTGAAAGGAGCCAGTTGAGGTGGTTCGGACATCTGGTAAGGATGCCTCCTGGGCGCCTCCCTATGGAGGTGTTCCAGGCACGTCCACCTGGGAGGAGACCTCGGGGAAGACCCAGGACTGGGTGGAGATTATATCTCTGGAGATAAAAAGTTACTTCTGGCAGGAAAAAAATGTAAAGTGACAACTTATTTGTTTGTAATTGTACCACATTTGACAAATTAGTCTCATTTCTTATTTCTGACAAATTAGTCTCAAAGTTTTATTTGTAATTACATTTTTGTTGTTTTGTTTGTTTGGTTTTTCCATCCATCTATCCATTTTCTTCCGCTTTATCTGGAGTCGGGTCGTGGGGGCAGCAGCTCAAGCAAAGCCGCCCAGACCTCCTGATCCACACACACACACCCCCAGCTCCTCCGGGGGAACCCCAAGGCGTACCCAAGCCAGCCGAGAGATGTAGTCCCTCCAGCGTGTCCTGGGTCTTCCCCAGGGCCTCCTCCCAATGGGACGTGCCCGGAACACCTCTCCAGCGAGGCGTCCAGGGGGCATCCGGAAAAGATGCCCAAGCCACCTCAACTGACTCCTTTCGATGTGGAGGAGCAGCGGCTCGACTACGAGCTCCTCCCGAGTGACCGAGCTCCTCACCCTATCTCTAAGGGAGCGCCCAGCCACCCTGCGGAGGAAACTCATCTCAGCCGCTTGTACTCGCGATCTCGTTCTTTCGGTCATGAGCCAAATCTCATGACCATAGGTGAGAATCGGAATGTAGATCAATCGGTAAATTGAGAGCTTTGCCCCCCTACTCAGCTCTGTCTTCACCACAACGGTACGATACAGCGACCGCATCACTGCAGATGCTGCACCGATCCGTCTATCGATCTCACGCTCCATCCGTCCCTCACTCGTGAACAAGACCCCGAGATACTTAAACTCCTCCACTTGAGGCAAGGACACTCCACCGACCTGAAGAGGGCAAAGCACTTTTTTCCGTTCGAGAACCATGGCCTCGGATTTGGAGGTGCTGATTTTCATTCTGGACGCTTCACACTCGGCTGCAAACCACCCCAGTGCACGCTGAAGGTCCTGATTTGACGAAGCCAACAGAACCACATCGTCCGCAAACAGCAGAGACGAGATTCTGTGGTTCCAAAACCAGACCCCCTCTACACCCTGGCTGCGCCTAGAAATTCTGTTCATAAAAATAATGAACAGAACCGGTGACAAAGGGCAACCCTGGCGGAGGCCAACGTGCAATGGAAACAGGTTTGACTTACTACCGGCAATGCGAACCAAGCTCCTGCTGCGGTCGTACAGGGACCGGATAGCCCTTAGCAAAGGACCCCGGACCCCGTACTCCCGGAGCACCCCCCACAGGGTGCCTGTTTGGTTTTTAAGCAGTTAAAAAATTTTTGGGTCATATTTGTGTGCAGTGAAAATCTCAAAAATAAAACCACCACGAATGTAAAACTGTCTTTTGTGATTTGGCTGAATTGATCCTTTTTTGGATGTTAGCAGCTCGTTTTTTTTAGATTAGTGTGGTTGTAGTGGTTAGCCACGCCCCTTTTTAAATCAGCCATTCACCTCCTTCCTCTGATCATAATCTGTTTTTCCACATGTATAATACTGATCATGCTCACAAAAAACTTTTAATTCAAAGTACAACTTTCACAGTAAAATAAATCGCTGACTTTGATCCTGACACTGGCCCCGCCCCCTCATCATCTCTGCTCCTCCTCCTCCTGGTCTCTCACAGGACGAGTCTCTCCAGCGGCTGCAGAAGGAGTCGGAGATCCTGCAGAAAACTTACACCCACTACTTTGACCAGACGCTCATCAACAACGAGATCGACGAAACCATCAGGCACCTGGAGGAGGCGGTGGACCTGGTGTCCACCAGCAGCCAGTGGGTCCCCGTCTCCTGGGTCTACTGACCTCCTCCTCTGGCCTCCTCCTCCTGCTCCCACATACAAACTCCCATCATTCCCTGTTCAAAAAAAAAAGTTTAACAGGAAATACAGCTACACTGCACGTGACGGAGCACACACCCTCAGCGTGCGCTGATGGCAGCCGCAGCGTCCAAACGAAATCCCTCCGGACCGCCGCACAGACGCCTGCAGCAGCCAATCAGACTCTTGCCCTTACAGAGGACCACGTCGTAGTGTTGTGTAAAACAAAGTAAATGAATATTGTCCTGTCTGTACTATCTAGGAGGCGACATTTTTGTAGATGTTTGTTTTAAAGAGACAGTACTGCGTCCTCCCCCGGCGCCGACGTCTTCAAACTAAACATCGCCATGGGTGGATTTTCCGTCGTTCAGCGGACCGAAATAAAAGCACACAAACACTGCAGCGTCTCCAGCCATCAATCACATTCATGTCGTGACTTCTGCTTCACTGCGCAAGCTTGGGAGCGGAGCCAAATGATTCTGAACGCCCTGAGACATAACGGTACGCTGAGCTGCAGGACTTAAGATGCTCTTTGTCGTGATGTAAAAAAAAAACATGGAGTGAAGCTCATTTGATAAACCTGAAAACATTCCAGCTGTGATTTTTGTTTTGTTTCTTGCATGGCGCCATTACTGGGCGACGAGATTTTTCTTTTCGTTTCCACATTTTCTGTGCAAGTACAAGCAAGACATTTTGATCTCAGTCGAAAACAATGCTGACATCCGATAACGATGGCAACGAGGTCCTTTCACACACACACACACCAAGTGCAGGTGCATCATCAGAGGCTAGGTGGCGCTCACATAAAGTACGCAGGAACATTTATCCCGTCAACATGAAGAGGACCAAACATCTCAGACGTCTGCCTTTAATGTCATACAAACATCCTACAGGTGGGCAGTTCCCATTTTACGAAGGACTATGGAAGTTATTTTGGTCAAAATATAGAAGGATACAGCGTGGTTACAGTTTATCGTATTTTCCGGAGTATAAGTTGTACCCATTTTCTGTATGTGGAACTCACTTTGTAAAGCCGTGTTTCCCTCGGTGCGAGTTTAACAACAGACAAGAACTACAGTATGTGTAACACGTGTGCACACCACAGCCTGTACAGTTACTTAACATGAGTTTTAAATTCCCAGAAATTAGCCACATGAACAAATCAATGTGTGATAACATACTGGAGGTTATTTGATGCAGTTTGGACAAATGAAATCATCAGATGGACACAGATTGCTAACAAACTGCCTTTGAAATACAACAACAATGAAAATGAGAGTCCATTTGATTTAATCAGCTCTTTAATTTGGGATTTTTGTGCATTTAAGTTTATTTTGTTTAGTGCTTTGATTGCTGTGAAAGACCCACATAAATATTTAATATAGTCGCTATTAATAACAATAAACATGTTTTTTTTAATGCATAAATCATGCTGGTAGGACCTCCCAAATTAGTAAAAAAAAATGTAATAAGAATGTGACTTGTACTCTGGAACATATGTACATAAAATTTTACTACTGTAGTTTGAATTTTGGGATGGAAGTGAATCTCACTCCAACAAATATGACGTAGCTGTCGTCGTGTCACAGGCCCAACACTTTGTGTCCATCTTCCATGACTGTGGTCTGTAGTCAGTTCGTTGTCGTTTGTTTTAAGCAGTGCTGACATCACAATATTTTTACTATAATTAATGGTCACAGCACCGATCCTGTGACATACAGTCAGGCGCCGCAGTGCATCGCTGCCACCTACTGATAAGTCTAGCCAGCAGTCACAGACCCGGTTCCTCTTCAGAAGTAGTTTTTTTTTTTCACCCCAAAGTGCTGCTGTTGAAGCACCTCATCTCCTCATTTGTTGCTTTCAGGCCCCGTTGTTCTTCCTACAAGAGCAAAACCCGCGAGCCCTTAATGTGTACCAAGGTTTGGAGCGCCATCTTTTCTCCTAAGATTTTGGTTCTGCTCGTACCATCGACAGCTGCACAATAAACCACACTTTAGTTTTGTACAATTTTCACAAAGTGCATCAGGAAAAAAAGACAAGCGCAGGATCCACATTGCATCATGTGTATTTGCTAGTATGATTTTTTTCCACCGCGCACACGCCGTCTTATCAGGTACTGTCTCTTCTAAATGACGCTCCAGAGGTTTGAATGCGGTACATGCATGTGGACGTTTGCAAGTTTCCATGCTGTGAGTCAGTCAGTGTTCCCTCATGTTTCCCACCAAAAACCTTCACAAGAGAAAAGACAAAAAAAAAGTAAGAAAAAAAAAAAAAAAACACATTCCAGCTGACGAACTCTACCAGGGGAAGCAAGAGAAGGACGTCCGGATGTCGATGTGACGCCTGTGCACATCCCTCGCATTCTGGGTGACATTTCTAAAGTGCAGATTTCTAAATATTGACCATGTCGTGAAAAGTGTTCATATAAAAAAACAAACAAAAAAGGGGAAAAAAATCAAAGTCTACATTTTTTAAATCACATATAAAAAAACGGGGGAAGAATTTCACTGTTTTCCTCATTTGTCATTTCAGGCGTTTGATGTCTAAAAGTGTTATGAGTCTTTAAGCGGAGAGGCGGCGCTGTGCGAGTAAGGGGTGGCGGTTTGTGCACCTGAATAACATGTACATGAACATGAGACTGTAAATGACTCTGAAATGATTCTTCAGTATGATGAAGTTTTTTTTAAATATATTTGCTTTTATGTGTTGAAAACATGAACCTGGAGTCCCTGGTTTTATTCTGATATCTGATTACGTTACAAAAAAATAGATTTTATACAAACAATGAGGAGAGTTTTCCAAATAGTGTTACGTTTGAACCCCGATGGGATTTATTTAACCACAAAGTCAAACACGTTTTGTTTCAAAAAACTTCAGGCACTAAACTCGGGTTCATAAGTTGGCATCTGCATTCTGAAATCAGCTCCTCACAGACTGTGAAATGTTATCAGAATGTACCAAAGCAGCATATGCCAGCATTCAGAGCACTCTTGTTTTTAATTGTAACCAAAAGTCACTGATGTCATAACTCCGCCCTTATATCACCTAAAGTCTTTTGCCTCTTTGATAAAGCTCAAATTTAAAGGAGAAGGAATGGTTTTTTAAAAAATCAAGGATGGGGAATTCACAAGCTGTATTGTTCTCAGATGCCCCGGGTTGGTTCAGATCCGTTAAAAATAAATTAATGAATTTAATTAAATTTAAAAAAAACTTTAAAATGCAGCCAGCAGGTGACACATGATGAATCACAATTAAGGCTTTTAGTTTGTCTTCTGCTTGTTGTTGTAACTCTGTTAATGGCCAGGCGAGATTAAAGCAGCTCTATTCTGCCTTTAAATATGAAAATCCAGGAAAAAAGACATTTAAAAGGCTTTGATACCGTGTTCAAATGTTGGCGGTATGCAGCGGATGTACGTCAGATTTTCTTTTATCAGTGAGTTTGATGTAAAGTTCCACCACCGCCGGCCATGAGAGCAGCAGCCACACACTGCTGGAGTGCACGTCCTCCAAAGTATTTAAATTTCATGGTTTTCCTCTTGTTGCAGCGACAAGAACAAACTAGATTACGCCAGTTTATTATTCCTGCATTTCAGGTTGCGATGCCGATTTATGAACATCAGTTGGAAAACTTGGATGTTATTCTTTATTTTCCTGCAAGCAGTGAGTAGGAAGTGGCACATCCCTAAACCGGAGGAGTGTTTTCCATCATTTCTGTTAAGAAGTCAGACCTTGAGCTGGTTCTGTTCACTTCTTCCAACTGTTGTCTGGCAAACTCGGAGGTCAGAGTTTGTGCATGAAAAAACAACAAAAAACTGCTATTTTTACGTTTCATTTGTGAATCAACTTCTCAGGTTAAAAACCGGTTTAGTTTTGGCGGAAATGGTCAAAATTTGGTGTTTGGTTCCTAGTTCCTGTTTGCGGAAAAAGGCCGATCACTGGGGGAATCTCACAAGAGCCTAATTAGGTTCTAACCTCAATTACGTTTTGTCCTCATTTAGGGAGCACGTCTTGTTTTTGGAGTCCATTACTCAAAGTTTTAGATCTCTGTTTTACCGGCACTTGGTTCAAAGCAAATCGCTTCACCAACCATCCATGGGAGGAAAATGTCTCTCCATCACACCACACAAAGGTGGCGCCGCTGAGCTTCATGCACAAAGAAGAATAATGGCCATCTGTTTGGGAGATAAATTCACTGTTCCCGCCTGTAACCTCACATGTGAACTGAAATACAGAAGACACTCTGAAGAATATATCATGTTATAAACACGATTTTTGTTTTTTAATTGTACATTATGCAACAAAAGGGTTCATGAAAAAGAATCCTGCTGTGACATGACGTTCACCGCAATCACAAACTAAAAAAAAACCTGATTTTGGCAAGCGGAGCTCCTGCTTTCATCACTCACGAAACACAGATGCCCATTTCTGATTGGCTGATCAAACTGAAGAGGAGAAGAATGCAGAGAAGTGACTGGCGGAGCGGCGCTTCCTGCCCTCGGACCCCCGTTGAGAGCTGCCAGTCGTCCGGTTGCAGCAGCGTTGAGTTGCGGAGGCTCTCGGTCCTGTTCCCGAGCTCTTCCCGGAGCTCCTGCTGCAGCAGTTTGGAGATCAGGCTCTTGAATCTGTTCTCTGTGGTGGAGACGACCTGCAGCGACGCCGTGGTCATGTTCAGCTCCGCGGGGTCCACACAGGTCCCGTTCACCCTAGCGAAGACCACTTTGCTGAGATCCAGACCTGCCACCGATGAAGGTGAGGCACAGGGGATGTCCCGCACCAGGTTGTAGTTTTCCATCCACTCCTTCAGCCACTCGAGGGCACAGTCGCACTCCCAGGGGTTTCTGAAGAGGAAGAGGCGTCCCAGGAAATAAATGGGCTGGAAAACAGGGAAAGGAAGGGTGGTGAGGTTGTTACTGTTCAGATGGAGCGTGATTAGGCTGGTCAGGTTCTCAAAGGAACCATCCTCAATGTACACCAGCTGGTTCCGGTCCAGGTACAAGACCTCTAGCTCCAAGAGGTCACCAAACCAGGTTCTGGACACATTTGTCAACCGATTTCCTCCCAGGTTCAGCATCTTGAGGCGGTTGAGGCCTTTGAAGGTGATCTGGGGCAAGAAGGACAGCAGGTTGTCATTAAGGTAGAAGTTCTCCAAGTGCACGAGGTCTTGGAAGGCCTGGTTGTGGATCACATTGATGTTGTTCTCTTGAAGGTTCAGATACCTGCAACAACAAAGTTTTGAAGCTTAAACTGAGGACTTCATTAGGGTGAGGATTTTAGAAGAGGAGATGTGGATGACGCAAAACATCTTCACAACCTAGATGAGCTTTGGGTAACGTCTGAAAGAACACAGTCACAGATAAAAGTGGAAGAAATGAGGTTCTTCCGTCTGGAATTTGGGTTTACACTCAGGGACAAGGTGATAAGTTCTAAAGGAGTCAGCTGAGGTGCTTTGGGCATCTATAGTGAGGACTTCTAGGCACGTCCAACTGGGAGGAGGCACCGGGGAAGACCCAGGATATCCTGGAGGGTACATTTCTCCCAGATGGTTTGGGAATGCCTCATGATCCTTCAGGTAGAGTTGGAAGACTTGTCTGAGGATAGGGAAGTGTGAGATGAGCTGCTTGGTCTGCTGCCACTGCCACCCAGACCCGCATAAATAGAAGACAATCTATGAATTAAACCTTCATGACCTCCTCATCATTGGATTCCAAATGACTTAGTCCTTGAGTCACCCAAAATAGCTCAGATCAACGTGGACTCACCTGAGGCTGTTCAGGCCCAGTAGGGAGTTGTAGGCCACCGCCTCGATTTTGTTCTTCTCCAGGTACAGGTGTGTCAAGTTCTCCATGCCTCGGATGGTTCCAGGGATTCTGCGGAAGTAGTTTTGGAAGCAGATGAGTTCTTTCAGTGCGATTTGCTCGACGAAGAGCCGGTCTGGGATGGTGAAGAGTCGGCAGTCTGACAGGTCAAGGCGCACCAGCTTCTTCAACCCCGTGAAGGTGCGTGTGTGAAGGTAGCTGATGTATTCGTTGTGAGCCAATTTCAGCTCCACCAGGTTGGGCAGACCCTGCAGGACAGAAGGTCAGTGGAGCGTTTAACGTCTATGAGACGTGTATATAAAATATACGTGGTCTGTCCATAAATTAACGGTCCTTTTTATTTTTTTTTAAAACTATATGGATTTCATTCATATGTTTTTACGTCAGACATGCTTGAACCCTCGTGCGCATGTGTGAGTTTTTCCACGCCTGTCGGTGACGTCATTCGCCTGTGAGCACGCCTTGTGGGAGGAGTGGTCCCGCCCCCTCGTCGGATTTTCATTGTCTGGAAATGGCGGAATGAAAAGGACTTTTTTCCATCAGAACACAAAGGAACACCTCCGTTTCGGAGTGTTAGAGGACAAGTTGGGACATGTCTATCTCTGCTTTCAGTGCAGTACCAGTCGAGTGAGTATAAAAGAACTTGTGGAGAGCTGGACATGTCCCAACTTGTCCTCTAACACTCCGAAACAGAGGTGTTCCTTTGTCTCGCTTCATCAGCGAATCGGTCGTGACACGCGAAGCCTCCGCGCGGCTTTCCATGACAAAATCTCTTGTTAAAAGTGAAATCTGCTGGAAAATGGCTGATAGTCCAGGTCTTGTGATAACCAGAGAAAGAGCACATGACGGTCTCGTATCCACAGAGCCATCAGCTTAGAAATGATCCAGTGGTTTGTGCCGCATCGTCGCAGCTCGCAGCGCGGCGCACCGACCGTCCTTAAAGGGGTCCTTAAAGCTGTAGTTAAAGTCCTTATTCTCTGTGAAGCCCGTAAAATTTTCACTGAAAGCCAGATAAATTTTTCGAATGGTTTCTAGGTGCCAGTCTCTAACAGCTTCTGAAAAAATTCTGATGGAAAAAAAGTCCTTTTCATTCCGCCATTTCCAGACAATGAAAATCTGACGAGGGGGCGGGACCACTCCTTCCACAAGGCGTGCTCACAGGCGAATGACATCACCGACAGGCGTGGAAAAACTCACGCATGCGCACGAGGGTTCAAGCATGTCTGACGTAAAAACATATGAATGAAATCCATATAGTTTTTGAAAAAAATAAAAAGGTACAATACTTTATGGACAGACCTCGTATGCATCTAAATTCAATACACGTGTTTATACGCTGTGGAATTTTGGCTGGAATGTCGGTGATCTGACCTTAAAGGCTCCCGGGGTAATGAAGGAGATGTTGTTGTGGTCCAGGGACAGAGACCTGAGAGACGGCAGTGTACCAAAGGCCCTTTCTGACAGGAACTTGAGCTGGTTCTTGTCCAGGTTGATGGAGGACGCCTCACAGGGAAACTCTTTGGGCAGCTCGGTAAGACCAGCGCGATCACACAGGACACTGCAGCTCTTCTCCTGAGTGCAGGAGCAGGACGGTGGACAGGCCCGGACACAGGCCCAACGAGCCAGAACTGCCTGAGGCAGCAGGCACAGCACAGACACTGGAGGAGACAGAACCAAAGACCACAAAACAACACTGCAGTCAGGACTGAACGTTTGAAGGTTGGTAGGAGAACAAGTAAGTCTCGAATAGGCCCCAAGGCCCACAGGTACGTGTCCTACAACTCCACCTGGAATGGACGTCAGTCCATCACAAGTCACTTCCCCGACCAAGGCTGGTGTTCCGTCACCGGCAGATGTGCTGCCGAGTGGATTTGTGCTTGCAGAGACTCGTGAGTCTGAGTTGTTTCTACACCCATAAGTCCACGCGGCTGTGCTGTGGAACAGTAAGAGATGTCTTAAAGGGGCGCTTGTGGAGGAGAGGTTCCGGTGCATGCCACATGTCCAGGTTCGAATCGCGAGTGGGCAAGTCTACTGTATGCTGCATGTTTTTGTCAAATAGAGGCTGAAAATGCCCAAAAAATGGTTTTAGTGATGATTTGATCTCCGGAGTCTCAAACACTTTCTCCAGTTTGCACACAGTTCCTGTTTTTAGATGAAACGGTTTCCGCTGAGGGATGATTTGATGTTTGACAGCTCAACTGCTTCTGAAATGACAGTGTGATTAAGAATAGGCACCGTTTGTACCGCAGATTTATACAATTCACGTTCACTCGACTTCGGTGCTGCCTTTTAGTTTGATCAATCAATCTGTGGATAAATGCTGCATCGCGCAGCGCCACCACGGCCACTTTTCCACAGTTAAAGTCGGGGACAAACTGTGTGTGTGTGTGTGTGTGTGTGTGTGTGTGTGTGTGTGTGTGTGTGTGTGTGTGTGTGTGTGTGTGTGTGTGTGTGTGTGTGTGTGTGTGTGTGTGTGTGTGTAAAATTGGAAACATAGAAAATCCTTCTGTTTAAGATCACAAGACAAACTGAAACAGGACTTGTTAGAGCACAAGCGCCTCACTCTGAGGAACTAAGGGCAACGACTCCATTTCTATAGTGCTTTACAATGATGCCTCACATTTACTCGTACTTCCCCAGCTGAGGTCTGTACACATTTTTTCAACTGGGTGGACTGAGACGATGCAGATTAAATCACTTGTCCAAGGACACAGACAGATTTCATGACCTTGATTCGAACCCAGGTCTACCTACTGGAAGGCCGGTTGCATATGGCTCTATAAACTAACTACAGTTCAACAGCATCTGCCCAGGTGGTTACTACTCGCCAACCCAAACCCGACTTTACCTCAGGGAAGAAAATCGCACAACAAAAACAGAACTTTAATATAATAAAAATAAAATCCTGTGTTTCAAAACTTCACATTTCATCACTGTTTTTGAAAATTTGAGCAAACTTCAGTGACTCAGATACTTCAATGGCTCACACACACACTCACATGCACGTCTACATGGTTTTAATTTTGAAGCCAAATTGTTTACAAGTTACTTTCATCAATATGCTCCAATAACATACTTTGATCATGAATTGTTTCCATGGTAATGGCCAAAACAACACAATTCTCCCATGACTCAGATCTAAAAGCTATCCTAGTTACCGCCCCAATATCATTCCAGATCAAAGGAGGGATCTTTGAGGTTTGATCCTGAGCCTACCTTTGGTCTCTGATCCTGATTAATAATTTTATCTTGTAATCAAGATAACATTATTTCATTGATCAGTCAATCTGCCCCTTGGTCCTGATGCATTTCATCCTTATTCCAGGATCAAAGAGTCATACATACAAACCAATGAAAATGTAACTTCATTGGTGAGGTTCAAAGATCAAAAATAAGTTGTCAGAATCAAAGGTCAACATTCAATCAGTATGTAAAATCAAGATCATATATTAACAATTAGGTTGTAAGATCAGGATCAAAGATTAGCAGTCAGGATCAAAGGTGAACAATAAGGATGTAAGATTGGCTCAAAGATGGGTGATCAGGATCAAAGGTGAACAATCAGGATGTAAGATCAGATCAAGGATGGGCAGTCAGGATCAAAGATGGGCGGTTGGGACTAAAGATTTAGAGCAAAAATCAGTGGTCGAGATCAAAGATATGGATCAAAAGTGAGTGGTCAGGATCAGATTAAAGGTGAACAATTAGGATGAACGATCAGGATCAAAGAAGAGCAGTCAGGATCAAAGGAGAACCATCTGGATGTAAGATCAGGACCAAAGATTAGTGGTCAAGTCAAAGGTCAGCAATAAAGGTTAGAGTTCAGGATCAAAGATCATCAACAAAGAAATCTGCAATTAGGATCAAAGAATAATGGAGAAGAAAACAAAGGGGAAAAAACCTCACACTGAAAAACCAAAAAACAAACAAACAAACAAAAAAAAGAAAAGTCACAAGAAACACAGAAGGCTGTTGGTGCTCTGAGTGGCCTTTGCTTTATTTATTTTTATCTTTTCATTATAGCATTAGGCTAAAATATCATAAAATATGGACCAAAAAACCCAAAAGGGTCTTTAATATTCCAGAATAAGCCACCAATATGAACAGTGTCTTTCATCGTCTGGATAGAAATGTGAATTTTTATTTATTTATTGGGGGGGGGGGGGGGTCATATGGATAGGACTGTAGATAAAAATGTCAAACCTGAATTGTCCTCAGTTTCTCACGTGTCTCCTGACAGATGTCCACACAATGATTAAAGGTCATTTCAGGTCACTGCTGTCACGTTAGCACCAACATCCTCACCGGAATAACGGCCTTTAAACACATCTGGCGAAGTTTTAATACAAAAACGAGAAGCTTCAGACCTGCGTGTTCTACAAATCACAAGGTACGGAAATGTACAAGTTAAATACACACGTTAACCACAGTGTGGGATCCAATCTATCCCCAATTATTTTGCTGATCAATATAGACTTCAGAACATCCTTCTAGGTTTCTTGGTTCTTGAGATATGAGGGCCGACTGAGAGGTTTTGAGGCTGACGCAGATAAAGTAGAGCCTGGTTCTCCATCTATGGCATTCAAAGAAACCAGCTTTTCTCAACATGGCACCCAGTAAGTTAAAACTTCATACATTCTCAAGAAACATTGGTTTCTCAGAATTTGAAAGACTGAGAACCAGGCCCCACTTTTTTGGGGTCAGGCTCAAAACATCTCAATCATAACTTGTATATGAAAAAAAATAGTGTTCTTTGGGCCAGATTTTCCTTGACCTTTGACCAAAGTACTTGAACAGCTCATCACCCCGACATATGTGTCCGAGTAATATCATCACCAAATTTGAAGGAAATCCAACCGGCCGTTTGAGTTACGTATCTTTTACACACACACACACACACACACACACACACAACACCACCCTGCTGTCATCATTTCACTGATGTGCAGTTAAAAAAAAAAAAAAAAAAAAAACTTGAAATTTCTGGTTCTTTTCTGCAGATTCACTTGTGGAGATTCAACACAATCAGATCTAAATAATGTTTTGCTTAAAAATAAATATGTTTCTACACGTCGGTGAGTGCTGATAAACACAGAAAAAAATACTGACCAGAGAAAGTGACGGCACTCATCACTGTGGACGCTCATCTGGGACATGCCCAGATTAACGGGATCTGTAACGAGACAGAAACAGCTGATGAACTGGAGCGTTCACGAGTCACAGTCTGGACCAGATACACGTGGACAACAACAAAGCTCCAGTCCCAGTTATCAGCTCTGGTGAACTTTAAGCACAGAATTAAAGATATGTTCAGAAATAAACGGAAAAGAACCAATTTTCTACAAACAGACACAGCAAGTCCAACGTAGGCTCAAATCCCGTTGGGCACGAGTTTCTGCCCGGATTCCGTGTAGCAGATGAGAGTCTACGACTTCTGGACAAGACTCCAGGACCTCACAAGCAGCTTCCCCGGGTGGGATCAGTACACAATTTCATTCTTTTAGAGATTAAAGTCTGCACTTGAAATGCCTGTTTTTTCCATATTTAACTGTGGTGTCACATCCCAAGATACACCCACTGTCCGGATTAGACCGGGGGGGTGGCTGTTTCATACTCCTGGATCATTACTTAAACTTGGCTCTTTCATACCCCCCAGGCCAGATTCACAAGGAGAAAAGAAATCCCATGAGGGGTGAACAATGGCATCATCAAGACGTTTATGAAAAACCACGATGGACATTCATGAAAAAATGCAAGGATATAATCACACATTCATGAAAAATTCCTACAAAGTTAGCATATACAGTAGTGTTCAGAATAATAGTAGTGCAATGTGACTAAAAAGATTAATCCAGGTTTTGAGTATATTTCTTATTGTTACATGGGAAACAAGGTACCAGTAGATTCAGTAGATTCTCACAAATCCAACAAGACCAAGCATTCATGATATGCACACTCTTAAGGCTATGAAATTGGGCTATTAGTAAAAAAAAAAAAAAAGTAGAAAAGGGGGTGTTCACACTAATAGTAGTGTGGCATTTAGTCAAGTCAGTGAGTTTGTCAGTTTTGTGGAACAAACAGGTGTGAATCAGGTGTCCCCTATTTAAGGATGAAGCCAGCACCTGTTGAACATGCTTTTCTCTTTGAAAGCCTGAAGAAAATGGGACGTTCAAGACATTGTTCAGAAGAACAGTGTAGTTTGATTAAAAAGTTGATTGGAGAGGGGAAAACTTATACGCAGGTGCAAAAAATTATAGACTGTTCATCTACAATGATCTCCAATGCTTTAAAATGGACAAAAAAAAAAAACAGAGACGCATGGAAGAAAATGGAAAACAACAATCAAAATGGATAGAAGAAGAACCAGAATGGCAAAGGCTCACCCATTGATCAGCTCCAGGATGATCAAAGACAGTCTGGAGTTACCTGTAAGTGTGAAGCTAATTTATTTGCAAGAATCCCCCGCAAAGTCCCTCTGTTAAATAAAAGACGTGCAGAAGAGGTTACAATTTGCCAAAGAACACATCAACTGGCCTAAAGAGAAATGGAGGAATATTTTGTGGACTGATGAGAGTAAAACTGTTCTTTTTGGGTCCAAGGGCCGCAGACAGTTTGTGAGAAGACCCCCAAACTCTGAATTCAAGCCACACTTCACAGTGAAGACAGTGAAGCATGGTGGTGCAAGCATCATGATATAGGCATGTTTCTCCTACTATGGTGTTGGGCCTATATATCACATACCAGGTATCATGGATCAGTTTGGATATGTCAGAATACTTGAAGAGGTCATGTTGCCTTATGCTGAAGAGTACATGCCCTTGAAATGAGTGTTTCAACAAGACAATGACCCCAAGCACACTAGTAAACGAGCAAAATCTTGGTTCCAAACCAACAAAATTAACGCCTCGCAGATGTGAAGAAATCATGAAAAACTGTGGTTATACAACTACACTCAACAAAAATATAAACGCAACACTTTTGGTTTTGCTCCCATTTTGTATGATATGAACTGAAAGATCTAAAACTTTTTCCACATACACAATATCACCATTTCCCTCAAATATTGTTCACAAACCAGTCTAAATCTGTGATAGTGAGCACTTCTCCTTTTCTGAGATAATCCATCCCACCTCACAGGTGTGCCATATCAAGATGCTGATTAGACACCATGATGAGTGCACAGGTGTGCCTTAGACTGCCCACAATAAAAGGCCACTCTGAAAGGTGCAGTTTTGTTTTATTGGGGGGATACCAGTCAGTATCTGGTGTGACCACCATTTGCCTCATGCAGTGCAACACATCTCCTTCGCATAGAGTTGATCAGGTTGTCAATTGTGGCCTGTGGAATGTTGGTCCACTCCTCTTCAATGGCTGTGCGAAGTTGCTGGATATTGGCAGGAACTGGTACATGCTGTCGTATACGCTGGTCCAGAGCATCCCAAACATGCTCAATGGGTGACATGTCCGGTGAGTATTCCGGCTATGCAAGAACTGGGACATTTTCAGCTTCCAAGAATTGTGTACAGATCCTTGCAACATGGGGCCGTGCATTATCCTGCTGCAACATGAGGTGATGTTCTTGGATGTATGGCACAACAATGGGCCTCAGGATCTTGTCACGGTATCTCTGTGCATTCAAAATGCCATCAATAAAATGCACCTGTGTTCTTCGTCCATAACAGACGCCTGCCCATACCATAACCCCACCGCCACCATGGGCCACTCGATCCACAACACTGACATCAGAAAACTGCTCACCCACACGACGCCACACACGCTGTCTGCCATCTGCCCTGAACAGTGTGAACCGGGATTCATCCATGAAGAGAACACCTCTCCAACATGCCAAACACCAGCGAATGTGAGCATTTGCCCACTCAAGTCGGTTACGACGACAAACTGGAGTCAGGTCGAGACCCCGACGAGCATGCAGATGAGCTTCCCTGAGACGGTTTCTGACAGTTTGTGCAGAAATTCTTTGGTTATGCAAACCGATTGTTTCAGCAGCTGTCAGAATGGCTGGTCTCAGACGATCTTGGAGGTGAACATGCTGGATGTAGAGGTCCTGGGCTGGTGTGGTTACACGTGGTCTGCGGTTGTGAGGCTGGTTGGATGTACTGCCAAATTCTCTGAAACACCTTTGGAGACGGCTTATGGTAGAGAAATGAACATTCAATACACGAGCAACAGCTCTGGTTGACATTCCTGCTGTCAGCATGCCAACTGCACGCTCCCTCAAATCTTGCAACATCTATAGCATTGTGCTGTGTGATAAAACTGCACCTTTCAGAGTGGCCTTTTATTGTGGGCAGTCTAAGGCACACCTGTGCACTAATCATGGTGTCTAATCAGCATCTTGGTATGGCACACCTGTGAGGTGGGATGGATTATCTCAGCAAAGGAGAAGTGCTCACTATCACAGATTTAGACTGGTTTGTGAACAATATTTGAGGGAAATGGTGATATTGTGTATGTGGAAAAAGTTTTAGATCTTTCAGTTCATCTCATACAAAATGGGAGCAAAACCAAAAGTGTTGCGTTTATATTTTTGTTGAGTGTAAATACTAGTTTAGTAATTCACAGGATTGCTAAAAAAGCAGTTTGAACATAATAGTTTTGAGTTTGTAGTGTCAACAGCAGATGCTACTATTATTGTGAACACCCCCTTTTCTACTTTTTTTTTTTTTTACTAATAGCCCAATTTCATAGCCTTAAGAGTGTGCATATCATGAATGCTTGGTCTTGTTGGATTTGTGAGAATCTACTGAATCTACTGGTACCTTGTTTCCCATGTAACAAGAAATATACTCAAAACCTGGATTAATCTTTTTAGTCACATAGCACTACTATTATTCTGAACACTACTGTATTCTGGAAGTTTGAGAACAACGTGAGGGGGTACATTTGAGATATTCCTGAAACGTACCGCGAGGGATGCAATCAGGACATTTATGAACAACACAAGGTAGTATAATCAGCACTAGAGGGGTTTACATCAGACGATAGCACCTAAACATAAACCAGGCTGTGTTTTGGACTCGGGTCAGACTATACGGGGCTTAAGTTTGGCAGTGGATGATCCAGGCTGCTGTGACACACAAGTCAAATGAAAATCATCAGTAGTGTCGTGTTGCTAAACGTGATGTCAGAATAAAAGCCAGCGTACCTGTAGGTCATTCCAGACAGTCGCATCCACGCGAGATGAAAGTCCAAATCTTAGTGTCTATCCCATATCAGGTCCACACATGAAGTAGACCTGAAGCAGCTTCTCTGCAGGACCCAGCTGAAGTACCCCCACCCTCACCGAAAATCCATCTCTTAATGGCACTCAAATCCCCTGGATGGAAGGACAGGCGGCCGTCGGGATTACAGAAGTTAAGTGAAGCTCTCAGCTCTGGCAGCAAACCGTCAAACACACACATGCACGCACACGCCGCTCACATTAGAGGTCAACAAACACATGGGTTCAACTTCTCAGGAACGCTGACGAGGATTAGGAGCTCATCAGACCATCAGGTCTGCAGCATGATGACTCGAGGTCATTCATCGATGACATGGCGATACAAATCCATCACAGTGACGTGGAACCTCCCCAAAACCTCAAATTAACTTGAACACAAATTACTCAAGTGTTTGAACGGCTAACAGCATAAGGGACTGTGTGAGAGAGCCTGGAACCTCCAATTGGTCAGGTCAGAGTTTAGAGTCTAGTTTAGCCCCTATGGTCTGAAGATTTGTTTTCCCCTAAAATCTTTCAAACCAGGTCAAGAAGCACACAGTGGTGTCCCATCAACCAAGCTAAGAAACAGCCTTGGGTCCTGGATGGTAACCACCCAGACAGTGGATCCTTCCAAACCTCCTGACGGTAGCATCTATCTGCTGCAGCCGGGTGATACGTGGGAGTTCCCTTGACATTTTCCATTTGCCGGAGTCTTCAACATTAGATCGTACCCTGTAAAAATGCACCACATGGCCAAAGTATCATAGACTGTAGGTTCTCAGTGATACACTGGGGAGGTGATGGCCAAGTGGTTAAACGTTAGGTTTGAGACCAGAGGACCTTCGGTTCAAACCCCAACCTGGCCGGAAAATGACTAAGGGCCCTTGGGCAAGGTCCTTAATCCTCAAGTTGCTCCCGGTGTAGTGAGCGCCTTGTATGGCAAAAACCTCACATCAGTGAATGGATGAATATGAGGCATTATTGTAAAGTGCTTTGAGCATCTGATGCAGTCATTTCATCCAAGCAAAGATCAGAAGCTTTCTGTAGTTTAGTTGAGGTAACTTGGTCTGCTTGCCATATGGCAGAAGGTTTCCCAAGTAAACAAGAAGTCCAGGTGCCTCGACTAAATTTCAGGAAGCTTCCAGTCATAAATGGACGTCTTCTCAGGGTGTAAATACAAAACACCTCAAATAAATACAAACACCTCATCTCTGTCTCAAAGTCATTTGACACAAAGTCCTTCAAACAGTACCCAAGGATCCTCCACAGACAGACGGGTCAGCGGTTCATGTGTCTCAACCACAGCGTAAGACAGGAAGCAAATTGCGTGATGGGTTCGTGGTGTTTTTGGGATCAGGCAGATGCACGATGAAGCTCCTCCTGATTGTTTTGGATGTATTTCTCTGATAAGGTTCACGTGGGCTTCAGAGCCCGGTGGGCTCTCTCAATGCCAAGCTCCTTTCCGCGCTTGCATCAGTAAAGCTTGAACCTTCGTGGGCATACGTGAGTTTTTTCACGCCTGTCGGTTGTGTCATTCGCAACCGACAGGCAGGTATAAAGTTTGCATTAATGTTATCTTGGTTCTTCCTGGGTGGTTCTTATGGCAACTGATCCAATCCCAAACAAGGACTATTTGTATATAAAAATGTATTTCCTAAAATGATACATTTTGGGTTTCAAATGAAATTTATGTAGCTTTTTACCCCTCGAAATCCTCAAAAAGCTTCTGCTTTGGGGGGCTTCGCGCCCTTGAACCCCCCCACGAGGGCGTTGCCCCTCGACCCCACTGGGGGCCCCTGCGGCCCACTGGACCCCCAACTCAAGGATTTGAACCCCCCCTTTCACATTCCTATATACAGCCCTGATATGAGGCGAGATTAATAATTCGTTGTGGAGAGGTTACTTTAGGCTGCCATTCAGTGTGATGATGTCACCGGAACCCCCCAGTCGGGCTTTCTGATTCTTGGTGCCAGTGGGTAGGTGGTATGCCCGTATGTCCCCATCTCAGTGCCCTTATTTTGGAGTTTTCCCCAGTGAGCGACAGGGCTGCCCCAGTGCAACTTTGTGGTGCCAAGAGGAATCTGAATGTTTGTGCAAATGCAGCAGTTCAGAGTATCCAGCCTTCTTGGAGACTGAGTGGGATCCTGCAAAAAGGTTCCTGCTGGAGACTCCTACTTGTAGGGTCAGACATTTCCAGTTCTGCTGCTTACCTCAAAAAATAGAAAAGCAGGGAGAAACAACCAATCACTGTCTCAGTCATCCAATGTATCACATCATTGTCGTCTTCTTTCAATTTGGTCTCTGTGTCACATGACCAATGGAACAAAACATGATTGGTTGAACGCTGGGTGATTGAGACAGAGATCGATTGCTTCTGCTTTTCTATTTTATTTATTTATTTATTTATTTTTTTAGGTTGAATTTGTTGACAATGAATTTTTGGAGGATGATTTTTATTTTTTTTAGGATGACATTTTTGAGGCTAAATATTTTGAAGCTAAACAAATTCAACCTTAGAAATTGTCCATAGTTAGTCATTCCCTGGTCCATAAATAGTTCCAACTTCAAAACGACATTCTCTGAATGAATGATTTATTGTCATTACAAGTGCAATGAAATTATTTTCACACCCATTATCTCAAAAAGACAGCAATTAATCCACAATTATTACTGGATGAACGTAATAATGGCACATTTGTTTATGTACACTAAAGTTTGAAGCAATCCATCATCCGAATTGAGGCAAAGTGAGTGTAGGATGCAGCTGAGTTCCACTCAGATGAGCTTGGGACGGGGGGGGGGGGCTGCAGCTGTGTCACACAACCTTCCAGAATGACAGAGCAGAGGCCGGGGTGGGGACAGAAACATGAAGGAGGGGTAGGGGTAGGGGTAGGGTGGGGCATGCATCATGTGTGTAGATGAGTTCAAATCAGTCTGTCCGTGTGTGTGTAGAGGCTGGAGTGGCTGAAGGGGAGGGCAAATGAAGAGGGAGCCAAATGCTTCACCAAGGCCATTGAAATCCTTCTGGAGGAAAACAGCGGGGCATTTTGACCTTCAGTAGCTGATAAGGCTTCCATGTTTGGGTTAGGCAGAGAGGCACAGAATTCCAATATGGCCGCTCTTTAACCGTGAAGATCCAATTGTGATTATTCACTGGTCTCCAACATCAATTCCTTTGCAGGGCAGACAGACAATTGCTCTGAGATGGTTTCCAACTTGCAATTAAGTTCCAAAGTTAACGCAGTCTGAGATTGTACCGCCTTGCTCACCTCATTAATCATGATGGACAGATGTAGGGTTGTGGTTTTGGTAGTAGCCCTTTTGCCAATTTTCCGGTAGGTCAGGGCAGCGCATAATCCATGCAGCTAAAGACCTACCATAAAGGCAAATAAGAATAAACTGACGTCTTCCACTGAGAGTGGGGCCAAGCACGTGACGCGCCACTTCTCCCAGGCGTCGAGAACAAAGCCCGCCGGATAGGTTCCATCTGGGCATGCATGGTCCCCCAGCCCTGATTCCTTGTTGAATAAATGGTGTCAATAGTGTTGAGAGACTAGCTGATCAATTCCATGGTTATTTCAAATACAGTTCAAAGAATACACAGTCTGATGAAGTTGGGACTTTTGAAGGTTGGGGCAGAACTAGAGATAAACAAAAGGAGAGGAGAGGAGGTGCGACCACTCTCGCCAGAGTCCCAAGCCGACACAATCTCTTTCATGCCGGACAAGTGCGATCTTTTCCCAAGTAAGGGACGGCATTACACATGTATTTCGTGTCCAGATCTGCTGCAATCCAAAACTTGATTTCAGACTTGGATGCAATGTACTCCTCCCCCCGCCCCTCAACTCACTGAACAGGCTCATTTATATAACAAAGGGAGGAGGTTTGTGGCATGGTAAACTTTGGGGGGGTTTTCACTGCAGACTAAAATCTGCTCTCTGAGCCTACAAGTGTTAAACTAGACCTGCAATGAAATAAATGTGGTCAGATTTCAGAAAGAAATAGCTGATATGTATTTATAAGACCCTTGTGAATGCAGTAAAGCAAATCTGTAAGCCCAAATTTGTAATTCAGCGGAGAAATCTTCGTTTAAAAATGACAAATTTGCAGCTAAAATTTAGCCCTCCGTGAAAACAGTTTGTACATCCGGATCATTTCCATGACGTCGGGGACAAGACGGAGCACTCCCGCCTTCAGTCCGATCCCACATTGAAATTGATTTTATCTGTTAGTAATGTTACTGTTATACACATCCTGGTTTCAACATCCACAAGTAAGCTGCAATGAATGTGAGATACAGATCTGTGTGCTCAGATCAGCGGCGACATCAACAGCGGGCGCCGCTCTTCCCCAACGCCTCTCTCTCTGCCTCCGATGCGCATGTGCTCGTTAAATGCCGCAGCGGGCCACTCACACCCCCGTGTCTGCTGTACAGCCGCAGACATGGCTCTGTCTACTGAATGGAGATGCAGCCAACTTGGCACAAGTCCAGAGACTATGCTCGCTGTTTTATTGCGAAGCGGCCGGTGACACCTGTTGCTCGCAAGGACAGACTTCTTGCGGCAAAATCCGCAGCGCCGCACGTCTCGGTAATCGGAGCCACAGAGCTCCGTGGCTGCTGAGAGAGGTTTATATCTTTTTAATGACTTGAATTCTTTGCGGGTCCCGCCTCCGTACCCCGCGACAGTAATCAATGCGACACCACTCAATCAAACGGGCATATGAAAAAGTCCCCCAAAATAATTTTCAAGCACAAATAAAAGAAATGTGTACTCACCAAGCGTACCGCAAGACAATATGAAGTTTTAAAAACGTAGATCCTTCCGTATAAGACAAGAAAAAGGTGCAGATGCAAACTGACGTAAATCCACAAATTACAGTTAGTGCGTGCAATGCATGCTGGGATAGGGTCTTTTCCCTGACGTCTCGGCAGCGTCCCGGATGTGCTGACAGTTTTGCGGAGGGCTAAATTTTAGCTGTAGATTTCTCATTTTTAAATGAATATTTCTCCGTTGAATGACAGATCTGGGCTTGCAGATTTACTTTACTACATTCAGAAGGATGTTATGTGTAAATATGTCATTTTTTGGTCCAAAGATCTGACTGCATTTATTTCAATGCAGGTCTACTTTAATACTACTGGGGGGCTTAAATGCTCATGAGGGCAACAGTAGAGAAACCTGGAGGGGGGTGATTGGGAGGAATAGCCAAACTGATCTTAATCTGAATGGTGTTTTATTGTTGGACTTCTGTGCCGGCCATAGATCGTCCATAACAAACACCTTGTTCAAGTACAAGAGTGTTCGTAAGTACGTGGCACCAGAACATCCTCGGTCAAAGATTGATTACTTTTGTAATCTTGTCATCAGACCTGCAAGTGTGTCTTAGACACTCAGGTAAAGAGGAGGCGGAGCCGTTGACTTATCTCTATCTGGTGATGAGTAGGGTCAGATATTGAGGGAAGCCACCGAGCCGACCTGGAAGACCTAAACACATGATGAGGGTTTCCTGGCAGCATTTGCTGGATGAGCCTGTCCAGACAGCCTTCAACTCCCACCTCCAAAGAAGCTTCTCCCAGATCAGGAGGATGATCAGGGACATGAAAGCATAGTGGTCCATGTTCAAGGCCTCCATTGCCGAGGCAGCTCCTTTGATTCTGGCCAGAAGGTCGTCAGTGCTTGTCACAGGGGCACCCCAAGGGAAGCAGTCAGGCTGAAGAAGGTGGCCTTTCATGTTCGGTTGGCACAGAGGTCTCTGGAATCAGCAGACAGGAAGACCAGAAAGACTGCAGCCTCAGTGGGTGCGAAAGCAAAAACTCAGGTACAGAAGTTTGGAGAGTTCATGGAATATTACTTTCAATCAACCTCAAAGCAGTTCTGGCAAACTATCAGTAGACTTAGACTTAGGAAAGGGAGGCAGTTCTTAGCCCAGGCTGTGTTCAGTAATGGAGGAGAATTGCTCAACTGGACAGGTGGCGGGAAGAACACTGAGGATCTCCTCAACCTTACTGATTATGCCCTCCATTGAGGAAGCAGGGATAGAAGATTCCAGTAGTGCTATCACCCTAGTGCAGGACTCTTCAACGTATTCCATAAAGGCCAGAGAGGGTGCAGGTTTTCTCTGCAACCATTCCAGCAGGTGATTTCACTGATTAACATCACTTTGAGCAGAAGGAATCAGTCAGTGAAATCACCTGCTGGAGTGAGTGGTTGCAGAGAAAACCTGCATCCTCTTGGCCCCTTTCTGGAATAAGTTGAGTATCACTGCCCTAGTGGAAGTCACCGAGGTAGTAAAAATAATAACTCCTCGGTGGTGAGATTTGTCCAGCGATGCCGAAGTCTCTGGATGTTGGGCCGCCATGGATGACATTCTTGTAGAATGTTGCACAGAAGTCAGGGACAGAACCTCTGGACTGGCAAACAGGTGCTGGTCCCAATTTTTAAATGAGAACACAAGATCAACTGCTGGCGAACGCTGCTTTGGGACAAGTCCTTGCTACATTCTGATAATGTTTCAAGCACATGTACCAGTTTTCACAAAATTCATTCTAAGGGCCACAACTCTGCCAAAATGGGAGCCAGAAGACGAGTGTTTCAAATTAGTCAATTTATGCTCCAGTCCTCACCGATGGTCAGGAACTTTGGGTGATGACTGAAAGATTAAGAATATGGATACAAGCAAACTGATCCGATTCCTGAGCAGATTCCTCTATCAGGTATACGGCTTTAATAGTCCTGAACAGGATGATAAGCTCGACAATCTGACAGGACTCTCGTGTACAACCGTTACTTCCTCACATCAAAAGGAGACAGCTTTGTTTGGGCATCTGGTAGGAGTGTAGCAGAAAACAAAATATTTACAGAGGAATCCTTCAAATGGTGATATAAGCACCAAATTTGGCAAAAGTACACTGTACATATTACTCTTTTGAATCAATTTGCATCATTTTGTACAAACTGAAACTGACCTTTGTCACCATTCTTGCTCCTTTTACCTTGCTCCTTTTTAAGGTTACAGGACTTGGTTGAGGATCATGAAGTGTGGGCCGCACAGTGTGCCGCCACCGTGACCGGAATAAGTGTCAGAAAATGTTCATATGTTCCAGTAGCCCAACATTCAGCTTGGGACTCCGATGAGGGCGGTCGCATCTCCTCCACTCTCCCTTATCTCTGTTCTCTGCTTTGAACTTCAAGTCCCTACTTCACCAGACTGTGAATTCCTCAAATTATATTGGATTCTGGATCTATTGGACTACTATTGGATTTACCCTGGAATTGATCAGCTGGTCTCTGAACGCTATTGGCACCATTTTTTTCTACAAGGTCAGGACCGGGGGACCTGCCCAGATGGAACGTATCCTGCGGGCTATGTTCTCGACTTCTGGAGGTCGACGTGTGGCATGCATGGCGCCTTTCTCCATTGAGGATGTCAAGGATTTATTAATTTTTGGTCTCATGGTAGCAGGGCTGGTACTTTTTGGCTTATGTGCTGCCTTGATCTACCGGAAAATTGGCAAGTCAGCAGCATCAAGAACTACGGCCCCTCGCTTGTCCGTTATGATTAACAAGGTTGGCAAGGCAGTGCATTCTCAGACTGCGATGACTCTAACTCAGACGCAAATTGGATGACATCTTAGAGCAGATGCGTGCCTTGCAGTTGAAGATTTCAGAGGCCAGTGAATATTCTTAATTCATAATTGGGAATATTCTTAATTCATAATTGGGATTTGGTTGTTCAAGTGGAACTGTTAAAAGTGTTTTTCACTGCTCAAACCACAACACTACAGGCTTATCAAGGCTGAAGGTCAAACTGAACGACTGTTTTCCTCCAGAGGAATTTCTTCGGCCTGGGGATCATTTGGCCGTTTATCTCAACTCTCAAACTGCTTTTCACAGGACTGAAGCATGCTCCATTCCCTCGCCCCACTCCTCCTATCCCCCATCAACACTCCATTGCGGCGTCTGCTCACATCACTCCTTTACCCTTCTGCGGGGGCGGTGCAGTTTTAGCTGCAGTCCCCGTTACTCCTCCCCAAACCGACGGCGGTGCATCTCAGGGTTGCTGCGTGGCCTTCACCCACTTGCCTCAATTCGGATAATGGTCTTTTTCAAACTTAGTGCACATAAACAATGTAAAATGTGTATATGTTGCCATTGTTACGGTAAACAAGTAATAATTGTGGACTAATTGCTGTCTGAGGTAACTGGAGTGTAAACAATTTCTCCACTGTGAGATCAATAAAGTATATTTCATTAGCCTGATTAAAAAAAAAAAAGAATCTTGATGTAAGCATCCACAAAATGCAAGATGGGAAATTACCAGAAACCTGTTCAGATATAAGACTTGCAATAGTGTGAAAAACTGAAGTAGAGCCCCAAATGCATCCAAAAACATTTCAGTCACTTGCAAGGTTGGTAAGCAGCTGAGACATGATGTTAGAGCGGCGGACCAAAATTTAGAAATGCACACAAAGCTTCTGGAAATGGCAGCTTTGGGAAGACAGATCAAAATGGTAAATGGACTGTATTTACAACCCCTGCCAAAAATTATGGAATCACCGGCCCCGGAGGATGTTCATTCACTTGTTTAATTTTGTAGAAAAAAAGCAGATCACAGACATGACACAAAACTAGAGTCATTTCAAATGGCAACTTTTTGGCTTTAAGAAACACTATAAGAAATCAGGAAAGAAAAATTGTGGCAGTCAGTAAGTTACTTTTTTAGACCAAGCAGAGGGAAAAAAAATATGGAATCACTCAATTCTGAGGAATAAATTATGGAATAACCCTGTAAACGAACATCCCCAAAACTAACACCTGCATCAAATCAGATCTGCTTGTTAGTCTGCATCTAAAAAGGAGTGATCACACCTTGGAGAGCTGTTACCCCAAGTGGACTGACATGAATCATGGCTCCAACACGAGAGATGTCAATTGAAACAAAGGAAAGGATTATCAAACTCTTAAAAGAGGGTAAATCATCACACAATGTTGCAAAAGATGTTGGTTGTTCAGAGTCAGCTGTGTCTAAACACTGGACCAAATACAAACATGGGAAGGTTGTTAAAGGCAAACATACTGGTAGACCAAGGAAGACAAAGCGTCAAGACAGAAAACTTAAAGCAATATGTCTCAAAAATTGAAAATGCACAACAAATGAGGAACGAATGGGAGGAAACTGGAGTCAACGTGTGTGACCGAATTGTAAGAAACCGCCTAAAGGAAATGGGATTTACATACAGAAAAGCTAAACGAAAGCCATCATTAATACCTAAACAGAAAAAAAACAAGGTTACACTGGGCCAAGGAAAAGCAATTGTGGACTGTGGATGACTGGATAAAAGTCATATTCAGTGATGAATCTCGAATCTGCATTGGGCAAGGTGATGATGCTGGAACTCTTGTTTGGTGCCGTTCCAATGAGATTTCTAAGAATGACTGCCTGACAAGAACATGTAAATTTCCAGTCATTGATGATATAGGGCTGCATGTCAGGTAAAGGCACTGGTGAGATGGCTGTCATTACATCATCAATAAATGCACAAGTTTACGTTGATATTTTGGACACTTTTCTTATCCCATCAATTGAAAGGATGTTTGGGGATGATGAAATCATTTTTCCAAGATAATAATGCATCTTGCCCTGGAGCAAAAACTGTGAAAACATTCCTTGCAAAAAGACAGGGTCAGTGTCATGGCCTGCAACTAGTCCAGATCTTAATCCAATTGAAAATCTTTGGTGGAAGTTGAAGAAAATGGTCCATAACAAGGTTCCAACCTGCAAAGCTGATCTGGCAACAGCAATCAGAAAGTTGGAGCCAGATTGATTTAGAGTACTGTTTGTCGCTCATTAAGTCCATGCCTCCGAGACTGCAAGCTATTATAAAAGCCAGAGGTGGTGCAACAAAATACTAGTGATGTGTTGGAGCGTTCTTTTGTTTTTCATGATTCCATAATTTTTTTCCTCAGAATCGAGTGATTCCATTTTTTTCCCCCCCTCTGTTTGGTCTAAAAAAGTAACCGTTACTGACTGCCACAAATTTTTTTTTTCCTGATTTCTGCCATTTGAAATTACTTGTTTTGTGTCATGTCTGATCTGTTTTTTTTTTCTTCTACAAAATTAAACAACTGAATGAACATCCTCCGAAGCCGGTGATTCCATAATTTTTGCCAGGGGTTGTATATAGCGCTTTTCCATCTACATCAGATGCTCAAAGCGCTTTACACGTCAACACCTCACATTCACCCCGATGTCATGCTGCTGCCATACAAGGTGCCCACTACACACCAGGAGCAACTAGGGGATTAAGGACCTTGCCCAAGGGCCCTTAGTGATTTTCCGGTCAGGCTGGGATTTGAACAGAAAATCCTCTGGTCTCAAACCCAACGCTTAACCAAACCATCACCTCCCTGATCTAGTTTGTCCACAGTTGCTTGTTTGCATCAAATATACAAGAAATTTGATTAAATTCACAACCTTCAACTTTAGACCTCAAACCTAAATGATTTTGCTGTTGCAAAGGGGAGGCGTTTGGACTTCAGTTAATCCAATGAGTGTAGAAACAGGTTTTGTCTTGCAGCTGGTTTTCATTGATTTGTTGGGGTTCAGCCCAGAATCCATATCCACATCAGGATTTGGACCAAGTTCTAACTGGAGAAAACACATCCTGGTCTTCCTCAGCAGCCTCTCAGCCAAGTACTGATCAGGACTGAACTGCTGAGATCAGATGGGTCAGGCACCGACTCTCAAAAATGAGAGTTTTAATAAATGAAGAAACCAAGTTTGTAGAATCCACCAATTTCAAAACAATTTGGGTCATTCTGTCTCCCAACTGCAGTTCAAACACTTAACACAATTTGTTCCTGGCTTCTAAGTGTTATATTTCAACTGCTTATGTCTAAAGTCTATGGAAAAATGACTACATTCAGCACCAACTTCGATTTCTTTTTTTTTTTTAAACGTTCTAGAAGTTTCTTGAAATTTCTAGATAATTCTGGAAACATCTAGAAAATTCTGAACAGTTCTAGCTGTTAAATATTCTAGAAGACTATAGTGAAGGCGAATCGAGAATATTCTTGAAAACAGACAAATTTCAAAATATCAATGTCCTGATCACAGAAGCAAAGTTTCTGTGGAATAACAGCTATTTTCCATTTATTTAAGGCATAACAGGTTAGGAATAAACACTGTGTACCCAGGAACAAAACAAAAATAAATATTTGTTATAGTGTAATTATATATGTGCATGTGCGCACACACACACGTTGGGGCAGGGAGGTTAATGAACCAAACTGTTTAAAGGTTTGACGGAAAGTTTCTGCAGACTTTGCTTTTTGAAGTAGTTCATTCAGAAACCTGAATACGGGGAGCAGTGTTGATCCCATGAACGCGTGTGAGAACAGAACACAGATGACACCATTGAATTTAGAAAGAAAACCTTTATAATTTTTCAGAACAAATGAAGCCCATCCGATCCATTCCAAATTTAACTGAGCTGCCCATCCGTCCTGTGTCCACGCGAGACGACAGGCCGCTGCTACACGGTGCCTCTGCACAACTACAAGTCTTCAAACATGCTCAGTTATTTTCCGTAAATCCAGATACCTTTGTTTGCATTCAACCTTTTTATTTTGGTAAAAATCATACAGTTGCACGGCTGAGTATTTCCCATGCAGTGCAGTAGCTCCTAAGCTAATACAGAAAGCAAAGACTACATCTACACAGCTGAGGTTCTCTGGCGTGCGTGGACCAGGTCCTGCTCCACGCGTGCCCGGAACTCCAGGTGTCATATGCAAATACAACAATAGAGAATAAACCACATGTTTGTTTCTTTAAAGGATTGCCATGTGCCAGACATTCACTGGAGAAACAGAATCAGGTCAAAGAACCAAATAATAAACACACAGTTGGAGAATCTGAACACTGTCGATATGCTTTAGGAAGTTTGCTCTTTTTGACAGCTTTATTCCAAACCTTGGCATCTTATCTTGTCAATGATGTCAAATTTTGTTGACCAATTGGAAATCTAAGAGATTAGCGGCCCCCCCTTGCAGAGAGGGGGGAGCCCCAAAACAGCTGTGGATATCAATTACCAAGTCCAATGTTATCTTAAACATTAAAAAAGCTCACACTACCCCGAAATATATAAATTTCACGCATACAGGTGACATTCAACATTCAAGTGCCAGTGTTTTTTGTACTGTCTTTTGGTCAAGTTTCTGAAACTTTCAAAGAATCACTTTGAGGCTTACAAAAATAAATATTTGTCAAAAATGCTTAATAAATTACACAAAACTAGCAGCAAAAGTAGAATCTAGAAATCTGTGCAAATGGCTAAATTCCCCCAACTGCTAAATCCCCTGGTCCCAAATAAATCCTGGTTAAACGTTGAGAACCCGTCCCCTTTGTAAACAAGCTGCGTTTTGTCACAATCTCCCTCACACACAATATTTGGAAGCTTAAGGACACATATCCAAGACATCTATATAAAACTTTAGATGTGCAATAAAAGAACTTTTTGTAAAACTTGATGAGCACGACATACAAGGGCCTACAAACCTAAATCAAGTAGCACCATTCAATCTCAAGTTCTCAACACTGCCAGTGCATCCGCTTTTAGTTCAGTTTCATAAAAAACAAAAGTTATCAAGGCACA
Source organism: Thalassophryne amazonica (assembly GCF_902500255.1). NCBI lineage: Eukaryota > Metazoa > Chordata > Actinopteri > Batrachoidiformes > Batrachoididae > Thalassophryne > Thalassophryne amazonica. The sequence continues at coordinate 10,718,807 of NC_047116.1, forward strand.
ACACACCCAATGAGAAACCCCAGAGCACCCGGAGGTGAAATGCCCCTTCTGTCCTCTAGAGGGCTTCTCCTCTCTGAGAGGAAAAACCTGCTCTGGCTTCACCGAGCCACAGCGTTTGATTAACATCTGAGCAGATGACCTCCTGGAGGACCAGGCGGTACTTTCAAAGTCCTGTAAGGACGGCAGACGCTGGCCTGTAAATGTGGCCACGCCCACAGTTAGAAGACTGCAGTGGAAACCAAAGCCACTGGCAACGGCGGCTAGGCTGAAAAGCCGCACATCATGCCTACTACACCCCCCCCCCCCCCCCCCCAACCCTGAACAGTGGGAGTGCTGGTCTTAACACCCCCCGCTCAGTTCTGCCGTGTAACTAACTAACCTCAGTGAACAAATGCCCGCCTCGTCACGATGACCCGTGCCTCCAACGCAGCTTGAAAAGAGAAAACGTTTGTAATTAAGTTAAGCCTGCGACTCAGTTCGTGTGTCCTTCCTCCTTGACCAAAAAACAAAACACTTGCAAGCGTAGAATACCATCTGGGCCTTGTGGTTATCGATCAGATAGGTAAACAGTAAACGCCACGTGCCGTCCTCCCAATGCTGTGGTCCTTGTGCAGCCACATTGAACTTCATTTTCAAGATGGCAGGCTTTTTTTTTTCTTGTGTGTGCATGTACGTAGTTGTAGAGAAACGTTTCCTAAAATCTGAGATCCCCCCCACCCCCTGAACTGTGCACACAACTGCACCACAAAAGTCTCAAGAAAAAAAAAATATATATATATATCAGCCACTTCATGTAGCTAGCGCTTGTAACAGGCTAGCTGCCGTAACACTGTCAAGTCAATTGAGAGAAAAGAAAAATAAAAGTGAAGGAACAAGTTCCAGCATTGATTATTCCTCATTAAACCTCAGCGATTGTTGGCACCGAGCTTTTTTGTTTGTTTGTTTTTTAAACAGATCACAACAGGAATGGCTATTTGGGAAAAAAGTATCCAAAAGGAGCCCGTCCAGGATAGAGTGAGCAATAAACAAATTGAAAAGAGAGAGAGAGGAAAAAAAAAAAATCTAACGGCATCCCTTGGGAGTACGGTTGCTGAGCGGCCGCGGTGAAGTTGCACATTATCGTAACGGCTCCGATAACTGTTTCAAAAAAAATAAAAAAAAAATAAAAATAAAAAAGGCTACATGATATTCCTGCAGTAAATTTGAAGTTCAAATGGTGTCGTGACTCAAGCGAGCCACCGGTGTGTGCCAAGGTTTGATCAAGTCCAAGCTTTTCTAACCCCCCCCCCCCCCACCAAATGACAAAACAGTAAAAACAAATTTCGAGCTCTTGGCCAAGTTCACTTGGTGAAATGAAAGATTTTTTTGTCGTTTCAATTCAAAAGGCACAGTACATTAACACACAAATGATCCTCAGGTTATTGTTTTTATCCCCCCACAAAAAGAACAAAAATACTCTAACAATCAACGTCTGAGGTTGCTAATCGGACAACACGCCAGCATCCATGCTCGCTCTGAGGTGCACCGATCTCTGCGGTCTCCGGTGCGACGCGCGTGCTGGTGAACTTCCCCTCGCATCGCGCTGCACTTCCGTTTGCGTGGAAGTTGAACAGCAGAGAATCAGGGTTGGTAATGTACTGTGTGTCAGTGAAGCTACACAGGGAGGGTTGTTACAGTCTGGCTTTAAGTTAACATGTGGTTTCCAAGGGGTTGGCATGGCAACCTATTCCTATGATTAGTTGCCCCACCAGTCCACACTACCAGAGTGGCTGTAATTTCCCCCGTAGCCGTCGTTGCTGTAGAAGTTGCCGCCAAAGCCACCTGTGGGACAAGGGGGTCAAAAGTTGTTCAAAGGCAAAAATAAACACTCATAAAAATCTTCAGTGCCGGCGGGTAAGAATGCTGAATCAGACATTGGCAAACCAAGGTGTTGCATACCTCCAAAGCCACGGTTTCCCCCGGGGTTCCGCCCTGAGCGGTTGCCGCCGAAGCCCCCAGAGCTGCTGGATGACTGACGGTAATCCCTCGCTCCAAATCCACCAGAGAACCTGCACAAGATTCAGGATTCGATCAATATACAACAGTCAAGATTTTCCAGGCAAAACCTCAAATTATTCAACACTGAAGAGGACACGCACAGGATTAATGAGTCAGTGGGGGAGCAGTTAACAAAAATCCAGTCAGCAACTCAAAAAACAAAAACAAACCGTGTTCCTTTAGCTCTGAAGGTTTTGGGTTCAGGTGAGGACAAGAGAATTTTTTTTTTTAAACCGGACTGCAGTGGGATGTGTCTGACCACCTTCAGGCAGACACGTGTGAAGTCGGCCTTTTGTTTGTATTAGATTTATGAAGCAGCGTCGCTAACAGCCACACTTACTTCTCATCCACAAGTTAAACATAAATGGTACACACAGGAACATCTGAGGAGGTCACAGCGGGCTTTCAAGATCATAAAAATCACCACGAGAAGCTGTGATGGTTAACGATTTCAGGCCGGAGATCAGAATTTTCCAGACTATGATGCACATTTTTTTTGTATTTATTAAAACCCAGAGAAGCACTTGTTTGAGTTCATACTTCTTCGAGCGTCCACGGGTGGTGTTCTTGTGCTGGTGCTCATAGGCCAGGCTCTCCAGCCACGACGGAACTTCCTGCTTGGCCTCCACCAGGATGTCCAGCAAGTCTTTGGTTATGTTGCTGTTTTTGTCGTTAAAGAACGACGTGGCCAAACCTGCACACACACAAAATGCTGTCAACTACTTTGTATGATGAGATGCATTGATGTAGTTTTTTTTTTTTGTTGGAAAGACTTAATTTTACCAAGGTTGCCCACACGTCCCGTACGGCCGATACGGTGAACGTACTCCTCGATGTCACTGGGCAGATCAAAGTTGATAACGTGCTTCACGTTGCAGATGTCCAGACCTCTTGCAGCCACCTGCCCCAGACGAAAAAGTATGAAGAAATGTATTTGAGTGGGCACAGCCATCAGATTTTTGCGAAGATAAATCAAACGGACTCATATTTTGGTGTACTGACAAATCTTGCCGCACTGTCACATAGCAGGAACGCACTGACATAAAATGATTCCTCAAAGCAGAAACAGAGGCCATGAGAACACTTACAGCTGTAGCCACCAAGATGGGGCAGCGCCCGGAACGGAACTGATGCAGAGCTTCTTCTCTGTCTCTCTGGGACCGGTCTCCGTGGATGCTGGTGCAGGCGTAACCCTCATGGTAAAGGAAGTCTTCCAGTGCGTCCGCTCCCTTTTTGGTTTCCACAAAAACCAGAGTCAGCGAGTCCTTTCCTAAGTGGAAGGAGTGAAAGATGACAACCCAACAGGAGAGTTTTACAGATGAGGCTACAGGTGGATTACTGAAAAACAGAAATGGGGGAATGAACTTAACTGCTGTGCAAGGTCAACAATTATTACAAGATCATGAAGGGGAAGGGGGGACTGGTAAAAATGGCAACTTAAAAAAAATGGAGACAGGGTCGCACGATAAGCTTTACATTTACTGACAACCATTAATTATTTACAAGTTAACTTACAAAGAGTTCTGCAGCAGACAGCTGAGTAACTTGTTGATAAATGTGTAAAATGCTTACAAATGGAGTATTTCACATTAATGGCTGTCAGAATAAAAGCTTGAGAGCAAAATGGCTGATAACACGAGACACATCAAGTCAGATACATTATTCTCTGCTAACCCTGCAAAAGACCATTTCACCAAACTGGCAAAAGCTTGTTTGTTTTTTTTGGGGGGGAGGGGTCCCTTGTTGAGACTGTGCGCCTCACTGTCAAAATGGGTGCAGCACCATGGGGCTTTAAAACTAGAGCCTTTGCGCGCACAGAGTTGTACCCCTTTAAATAAAACAGAGTAGGGAGGGGACCTGAAAGTTTTTGGCACAGGCCTAAAGACCCCAAGCCCCTGGTGGGATCTCTCTGGGTTCTCCCCCAAGAAAAACTGGAAATCTCAGATGCATTTGCAGGTCTGTTTACCCACCAAGAAAATCTCAATTGTTAAATTGACCTGACCCAATTGTTGGGTCAGGTCAATTTTTCCACCCCAGAGAAGAGAGTCTTTTCACACAAGTTATATAGTTACAAGTTGCGTGAAAAGACCATTTTCTCATATCAGCAAGATGACAAAACCATAATCCAGAGTCTGTCACATGGATTAGAACACGGTGTTACTATTTGATTAAAAATTACATTCACATTGGACTGTTTCTCTTCTTTCTCTACACTTGACTGTCTTAAAATAAGCCAAATAAAATTTGATACAAGTAAAGCTGCATCTACTGTTCATTATGTCACCAATATAGCATTCAGCTCTCAGGAACCAAAGATGCTGTTGGTTCCTGTGCGCCAACAGCATTTCCTATACATATGTTTTGTGAATTGTTTTGTAATTTATGCCCATAGCATGGCCCAAGCAGAGGGTCACCCCTTTGAGTCTGGTCTGCTTAAGGTTTCTTCTTCAGAGGGAGTATTTCCTTATCATTGCTGCTCTGGGGGTTAGTAAGGTTAGACCTTACTTGTGTGAAGCGCCTTGAGGCAACTCTGTTGTGATTTGGTGCTATATAAATGAAAAGTTGAAAATTGAAGAACACCAATATGTGTTTAAATTAGATTCTTATTGACTTCTATAAATGGAAAAACAAATAAAACCGATTTCTCCCCATCCAGTGTTGACGTCACCATTTCTGGGATACTCGCAACTGCAGTGTTGTGAAAAACATGTCGTTTTTCACATCAATATCCGACCTCTACGAGCATGTTGAATAGGAATCGTATGAATATTTCAATTTTGTATATTTTGACAATTATTTCCAGATTAGACAAATTTTGATGACATTGGCAATATAAAGGTTGAGTATCCTTTATTGGTGGACATAATGTAAAATAAAAACCATATTTACAACTATTTGAAGTGGTTACACCTCAAAGGTATTTATTTACTTAGGTGCTGGTCTCTGAACACTCTTCTGAGGAAAAAGAACTTTTCCATTTTGATTAACTGTGCAAAGCTGGCATAAGCTCAAACGGACAATGAGAGCGGGGTGTTAAAAATAAATCATACAGGCAGCATGTCAGCTGGGGAGCAGAGGGACAGGATGATCTGTGTGATGTTTCTGGCTTGTGGGTCAGTAAGGTGCGTTCATACTTACCAGGCTTCTCTGGAGTGTCTGTCACATTTTCCTGAACCTCACTGGGAATAACTAAGATAAAACCAGACCGTCCAGTAAACGCAAGGATGCCCAGTACACAAATGTTCACAATTTCAGATCACTGTGTTTTAGGAGTGTAACGATACAGTCTGTCCACACGGCGGGAGGGCTTCCACCGCCACTGTACAGGTTATGAAAATGTTTGTCCAAGGGCGTCCACAAACACCAACCGAGGAGCGAATACACAACACTCACTGTTTGAGCAAAATAGAGTAATGACACCGCTGAGTATCCTGTCTGTGTGTGTGTGCACATGCACACACACACACAGGGCAGCATGTAAACAAACTATGCAAGAGTTGCACTGCAAGAAGTAAAATTCTGCCAGAAACCAAATACTTTGGCTATTCAATACCTCCTAACATTTTGGCCACACACACGTTACATACAGAGAGCAGGTTACAGCCGTTTTGATTACTTCCATTTTTGGGCTGAACACACAGCTGGACAAACTGATGCCTGAAGGTTCAAGTTTATGGAGCCCATCAAAGTGTTTACTGCCGGTACCTTTGACTTCAGCTGATGCTTTGTTTTATCTCCACTGACAGCAGAAACACTAACAGCTCTTTGGCTTTTAGCTAACAGACAGCAGATGTTGATTTTGGTGCACTGAAACAAACCACGCATCTAATGCCGACCTCTGCACCTCCACAGCCTGCACACAGTTTGTTTTCCTGCTTCTCTGCTCCCCACACAATCACATAGCCAACATGCTAAGCAAGCAAGTGAGACCAACACGATGTTCTCCAACTGTGTGGACAATTGCAAATAAATCTACCAGATTACACAAATAATTTCTACACAACTTCACACAGTATTTCTGTAGGAGCCTGTAACCACAAGACCAACCTAAATGTGAAGTGTGTAAAACTGAAAGCAATAAATGATCATTAGATCATTTATTTAGAGCTGCTAATGCTTGTCATTTCGATTCCTACATCCTTTTGCCAGAATATAGTATGACAAGAGAGTGCATGTGGCTTTCAGTGTACATGCAAAAATATGCTTATGATTAAAATTGTGACTTTCCATTTGAATGATTAAATCTTCAGCTTCACAGCAAAGTTTTGTACAGTGATATTTTGCTGTGATATCGTTACACCCCTAGCTCACGTCTAGAGAAAACATGACATTTCTTAACTATACCAATATACAGTACATCTGGAAATACTAACAGCACTTCACTTTTTCCACATTTTGTTACAGCCTGATTTCAAAATTTAGCAAATTCATTTTCCCTCAAATTTCTACTCACAACATGTAAAGGTTTTTTTGAAGGTTTGAAAATGTATTAAAAAGACTAAGAAATCACATGTACATAAGAATTCACACCCCTTGCTCAATATTTGGCGGCAATTACAGCCTGAAGTCTTCTTGAATATGATGCATTTTTCTTTGGGCAGTTTTGCCCATTTCTCTTTGCAGCACCTCTCAAGCTCCATCAGGTTGGATGCGGAGCGTCAGTGCACAGCCATTTTCAGATCTCTCCAGAGATGTTCAATCAGATTCAGGTCTGGGCTCTGGCTGGACCACTCAAGGACATTCACAGAGTTGTCCTGAAGTCACTCCTGCAATATCATGGCTGTGTGCTTAGGGCCATTATCCTGCTGAAAGATGAACCGTCACCCTAGTCTGAGGCCAAGACCACTCTGGAACAGGTTTTCATCCAGGATGTCTCTGTACTTTGCTGCATTCATCTTTCCCTCAATCCTGACCCGTCTCCCAGTTCCTGCTGCTGAAAAAACATCCCCACAGCATGATGCTGCCACCACCATACTTTACTGTAGGGATGGTGCCTGGTTTCCTCCAAACACAATGCCTGGCATTCACACCAAAGAGTTCAATCTTTGTCTCATCAGACGAGAGAATTTTGTTTCTCATGGTCTGAGAGTCCTTCAGGTGGGCTGCCATGGGCCTTTTATTAAAGAGTGGCTTCCATCTATCTGGCCACTCTATCATACAGGGCTGACTGGTGGATTGCTACAGAGATGGTTGCCCCTTTTGGAAAGTTCTCTCTACAAAGGAATGCTGGAGCTCTGACAGAGTGACCACCTGGTTCTTGGTCACCTCCCTGACTAAGAAGGCCCTTCTAACCCTAATCACTCAGTTTAGACAGGTGGCCAGCTCTAGAACAGTCCTGGTGCATCACAGCTTCTTCCATTTATGGATGATGAAGCCACTGTGCTCATTGGGACCTTCAAAGCAATAAATATTTCGGCACGCTTTCCAAAACTTGTGCCTCGACACAATCCTGTCTCAGAGGTCTACAGACAATTCCTCTGAGTTCATGCTTGGTTTGTGCTCTGACATGCACTGACAACTGTGGGACCTTATATGTAGACAGGTGTGTGTCTTTCCAGATCATGTCCAATCAACCAAATTTAACCCAGGTGGACTCCATTTCAGCTGTAGAAACATCTCAAGGATGATCAGTGGAAACAAGATGCACCTAAGCTCAATTTTGAGCTTCATGTGAATACTTATGTACCTGTGCTTTAAGCTTTTTTATTAATTAAATCTGCAAAAAAAATCTAAAAAAAAAAGTCATTACGGGATATTGTTTGTAGAATTTTGAGGGGGAAAAAAAAAAGAAATTCATCCATTTTAGAATAAGGCTGTAACAAAATGTAGAAGAAGTGAAGCACTGACTACTTTCTGGATGCATTGTACTTCAGTGCCTCATCACCCCTGCACAAGATTTTCTTCTATAATTTGGATTCTCTGAAAGGCCTGGCTAAAGCAAATGGTTTGTAAGACATGTAGCAAAGTCAGTATTAGCTGGTATGGTGACAGACAAACAGATGACTGGTTAAAGGCCAATATGACCTTCATGGAGAAAGGAAAAGCAACACCACAAAGACTTGCGCCCTCCCCCCAGTCTCCTTACCTGTAGCATTGAGTAGGTCAAGAAGAAAGGACCTCTTATCCATTTCCTCAACCCAGACCACTTTCTGAGTGATGTTTTCTGAAGTGGAACCAACACGACCCACAGCCAGAAAAATGTACTCCTCCAGGAAATCACGAGCCAGGATCTACAAGATATTAACCAGCATTTAGCTTGGAGGGTCAGGATGGACATTGCTGAACTCAGTTTGTAAACAAATACAAATTAACACCAGTTATCTGTTTGCCTGAAACAGTTATGACACCCACGTCTGACAAACCAAACTGACGTAACAAGCGCTGAGGACAGCAGATACAAGTCAACATGCAGGACAGATGTCCTCCAAGAAGAACACTGGTGACAAATGAATAACCGATTGTCATCAACTTGACCATTTACCAACATCCACAATAAACTTCTATACACTCACTAACTGTAAGAACATACCTGGATTTCTTTAGGGAAGGTGGCACTGAACATCATGGTCTGGCGGATGCCCTTATGTGGCATTGTATCTTGCTCAACAATGCGCCTGATTTGTGGCTCAAAGCCCATGTCTAACATGCGGTCAGCCTCATCTAAAACCAAGTATCTTCAGAGAAATAACACAAAAAGGGGCTTTATTATACCTTTTTTTTTTTCTTTTTTTTTTTAAGTTTACCATTTACAGAAACATTTTCTTTTTGGGGGGAGTAATGACATACTGACTTGCAGTAATCCAGACCAATCTTGCCCCTCTCCATCATGTCCACCAGGCGTCCAGGTGTAGCCACCAGCAGGTGACAACCCCTCTCTAAGTCCCGAATCTGCTGACCAATATCAGCTCCGCCATAAACCACACAGGGACGCACGTGTGAGCGATAGGCGAACTACAACGTCAGAGGAAAGGGAGCAAACTGAGCAGCATATTCGACAAAAATGAGTATCAAAGCACAAGCTGCCTCCAAACAAAACAAGGAGCTCACCTTCCTGGCTTCATCGTAGATCTGCAGAGCCAGCTCGCGAGTGGGAGCCAGTACAAGGGAGATTGGATACTGTTTACGGCGACCGTACCTTCCATTCTCCTGAATACAAAAATAACTAAGTTACACGCAGTATTGTCCAAAATGGGCCCAAAATACTACATGTAGTCATGGTGATGTGTCAGCACTGTGCACACGCACACAGACAAGAAAACAACACAAAGCTCTGCTCAAACACCAAGAGTCTACCTCCCACAGTAAACATACCTGACAACTGTTCTTTGAAGCCTGCAGAGCTTCTCCTGGGCCATCAGTGTAGATCTGACTCAGTACCGGCAGCAAGAAAGCAGCGGTTTTACCAGACCCTGAAATTCAGAACCAAATATTTGTAACACTGGTTTAAATCTGCGCGCTTCCTGAAAGGCTGACATATTACAAATTTGCAAATACTGGATGAGTTCTTAAACCGGGAGTACTGACCAGTTTGGGCACACGCCATGAGATCCCTCTTGGACTTTATGATTGGGATCGCATGCTTCTGAACTGGAGTGGGACGAGTATAGCGACTCAGGGTGATGTTGCCCATAATAATCTCCCCCATGTCTACGTCATGGAACTGTAACAAAATTATATTGGACATGTCATAAGTATATATCTGAAGTCATACCCCTGACCAGCGACTTTTACCAGGGATGAGAATTTTCTGTGGATCTCCGACTTTTTTCTCAGTTTCTGGGCCATTTCTGAGATCGGTGTAAATTTGTTGAGAAAAAAAAATTTTTGGGGGGGGGGGGGACGGACAGCGGTGTTATCCATGCAAGTTATGCTGGGCAGACACTGTATGATATTTATTGTCTCCAGCTCAAACTGTACAACAAAACCGCACAGTGTAAAAGTTCAGAATGCCCAATTTATGTTCTCACACTGTACGGTTCGATACTCTGATGCGATCTGAATGCTCACATTGTATGTTCAAAAACCACACGTTGGACTTGTGTTTCCAGAAGCAAAATGTAAGCAGCTTTTTTCCCCCAAGCTTTATTTACATTTCTTATTTTTACAAAAAACTCGCGATGGGAGACAAAGTTTTAACAAAACAATACAAGACTACATGAGTTGAAGAAAGGCCTGAAGAAACAGAAAATGCTCTCCCAAAGAGATGATCACCGTTTAATGCTCTCCCCAAATCCGCATCGGTGTTTGCACATGCACAGTGCGAGAGGTTGGACGCTTGTAGCGCGATACCCTCACGAGGGCTGACCAGAATATCAAACAGGTTTGATTTTCATCTGACCATACGAGAGCGCGATCCAAAAAAATCTCACGAGTGAAAAATTGGCTGAAAAAGAGCCAAAACTCGCACAGTGTAAGCCCAGCTTTAAACATTTCCTCATATGCATAGGTACCATAATAGTGCTGCTGAAACAGCAAGCAAAAACAGTCATTGGTTACTTTTTCTGTAACAGCGAACTTTCAGCCAATCAGAACCTCAGTAATAAAGTCACTGAAAGTACCCGGACATGGATTTTCTGCAAGTTTTGGTCCGTCAAGCTGCGTTTAACATGGTGAAAATTATCAAGAGAGGAGAAAGACCGCACTAATGACAGATAGCGGTGCAAAAAAATAGATTTAAGTGGACATGGTTGGAGAGGGAGGTGGACATGGATGGGACAATGGCAAGACTCTGAATTCATCCGCCAGTTAGAGCTCCCCGGTAAAGCCCTCTGCACGTTATGTTCCTCAACTACGGCTCTAGAGGAGGTAAAAACTTTGAACACTGCAAGACGAAGAAGCAAGTCACCAAAGCTAAGATTAAACTGACTAATCATGTACTGCCAGTGTCCAGCGTTCCAAGCGATCCAGCATATGGATTGCATCCGTTTTTCAGAAAGAGGCACAGCGAGCCCCAAATCCCACAGCACTTGTACCGGTCAGTGACCTCAGTGCTCAGGTGTGGGTCATAATTCAATTCATGCAATTAAAATGTGTTTACAATCACTGAAATTTTTAAGTGTGGTGCAGTTGTTTAACACTGTGCACTGCAAAGCCTGTTTGTATGCAGGTTTCCATCCCATCAACGTTATGTTTTTGTCATAAAACTACTAACTTTTTATATTATATATATATATATATATATATATATATATATATATATATATATATATATAAAAAATGACCCAGTGGAGGGAAAAAACAAACCCTTCTTCTGTGGCGTATAACATGAGGTGGGCTTCATAGATAATTGGCAAAGCTTCTGGGGAAAACCTGATCTTGTTAGGAGAGACGGCATCCATCCCACTTTGGATGGAGCAGCTCTCATTTCTAGAAATCTGGCCAATTTTCTTAAATCCTCCAAACCGTGACTATCCAGGGTTGGGACCAGGAAGCAGAGTTGTAGTCTTACACACCTCTGCAGCTTCTCTCCCCCTGCCATCCCCTCATTACCCCATCCCCGTAGAGACGGTGTCTGCTCCCAGACCACCAATAAGCAGCAAAAATCTATTTAAGCATAAAAATTCAAAAAGAAAAAATATAGCACCTTCAACTGCACCACATTAGGTCTCTCTCATCTGAGTCCCTGTTAGTAAATGATATAATAATTGATCAACATATTGATTTATTCTGCCTTACAGAAACCTGGTTACAGCAGGATGATTATGTTAGTTTAAATGAGTCAACACCCCCGAGTCACACTAACTGCCAGAACGCTCGTAGCACGGGCCGAGGCGGAGGATTAGCAGCAATCTTCCACTCCAGCTTATTAATTAATCAAAAACCCAGAAAAAGCTTTAATTCATTTGAAAGCTTGACTCTTAGTCTTGTCCATCCAAATTGGAAGTCCACCTGGTCGTTTCACAGAAAATTCAGTTTCTCTGTGAATTTTCGGACCTTTTGTCTGACTTAGTGCTTAGCTCAGATAAGATAATTATAGTGGGCGATTTTAACATCCACACAGATGTTGAGAATGACAGCCTCAACACTGCATTTAATCTACTGTTAGACTTAATTGGCTTTGCTCAAAATGTAAATGAGTCCACCCACCACTTTAATCATACCTTAAGCACCTTTCACACCGGGGCTGCTCCCAGTTGCTCCCTGTGGCGTTATAACGACGCAGGAATTTCTGCGTCAGGTGCGCGCAGCAGGGGCAGAGACGAGGTGAGAACCCAGCCTGCAGGTTCTCTGCACAGAGAAGTCAGAGTGCACAGTTTGGCTGCAGACAGACTGTGCACTCTGACTTTTCTGCTTGTTGTGCTGAGGCTGCAGGGCTGCGCTCTGAGTTCTGTTATAGTTTATCTTTCCTCCCTTGACCGCAAGATGCGCGTGCACACGGACCGTCCTTTAGCAAATGTGGAGATTGGAGTTCTACTTGATGTTGACATGGCCTGGACTTATGTCCTTTAACTGTGATGAGAGAAAGGAACTAACTGCTTGCAGACAATTTTTTTTTTCTATTCTTTCCTCCTTTGACCGCGAGATGCACGCGCGAACCGTCAAGCAATGAGATGTCTGGAGTTCTACTTGATGTTGACATGTCCTGTCTCAGGACTTATGTCTTTTTTTAACTGATGTGAGAGTTTGAGCAGAGAACAAGGAACTAATGCCTGCAGCCAGACTTTTTCTTTTAATTGTTCATATGTGCGCACGTGAACGAACGTCCATAAGTGGACTCGAGATGTCCGGACTTTACTGGATATTTCTGGCAATCAGTCTGTCTTTTTTCAGCGTGTAGTTTTTTTTTACTGCATTGAGTACACGGTATAAAAACAATCCTGTGTGATTTATACTGCGGGGACAACGGAACACAGCAGGAATCATAAATTGGCTCCGAGTCACGCCGGGTAACGCCTCTTTGCCCCAGCTTGCGCTGGAACCACTTCCTTTCTGCATCGAGCACAGGACGCCAAAAAAATTAAACAGGTTTAATTTTTCGGCACCCGAGTTGCTTCCATGCGGCGTTATCATGACAACGCCCGGCGCAACCAGGAGCAGCCCCGGTGTGAAAGGAGCTTTAGATCTTGTTCTGACTTATGGTATGGAAATTGAAGACTTAACAGTATTCCCTGAAAACCCCCTTCTGTCTGATCATTTCTTAATAACATTTACTCTGGACTACCCAGCAGTGGAGAATAAGTTTCATTACAGTCTTTCAGAAAGTGCTGTAACTAGGTTTAAGGCTATGATTCCTTCTTTATGTTCTCCAATGCCATATACCAACAGTGCAGAGTAGCTACCTAAACTCTGTGAGTGAGATAGATTCTCGTCAATAGTTTTACATCCTCATTGAGGACAACTTTGGATGCTGTAGCTCCTCTGAAAAAGAGCCTTAAATCAGTTGTGCCTGACTCCGTGTTATAACACAAACTTGCAGCTTAAAGCAGATAACCCGTAAGCTGGAGAGGAAATGGCGTTTCACTAATTTAGATCTTCACTTAGCCTGAAAAAAGTCTGTTTATCTATAAAAAAAAGCCCCCCGTAAAGCTAGGACCTCTTACTACTCATCACTTATTGAAGAAAATAAGAACCCCAGGTTTCTTTTCAGCACTGTAGCCAGACTGACAGAGTCAGAGCTCTACTGAGCCGAGTATTCCTTTAACTTTAACTAGTAATGACTTCATGACTTTCTTTGCTAATAAAATTTTAACTATTAGAGAAAAAAAATTACTCATAACCATCCCAAAGACATATCGTTATCTTTGGCTGCTTTCAGTGATACCGGTATTTGGTTAGACGATCTCTCTCCGATTGTTCTGTCGGAGTTATTTTCATTAGTTACTTCCTCCAAACCATCAACATGTCTATTAGACCCCATTCCTACCAGGCTGCTCAAGGAAGCCCTACCATTAATTAATGCTTCGATCTTAAATATGATCAATCTCTTTATTAGTTGGCTATGTACCACAGGCTTTTAAGGTGGCAGTAATTAAACCATTACTTAAAAAGCCATCACTTGACCTAGCTATCTTAGCTAATTATAGGCCAATCTCCAACCTTCCTTTTCTCTCAAAAATTCTTGAAAAAAAAAACAGCTAACTGATCATCTGCAGAGGAATGGTCTATTTGAAGAGTTTCAGTCAGGTTTTAGAATTCATCATAGTACAGAAACAGCATTAGTGAAGGTTACAAATGATCTTTTGGCCACAGACAGTGGACTCATCTCTGTGCTTGTTCTGTTAGACCTCAGTGCTGCTTTTGTTGACCATAAAATTTTATTACAGAGATTAGAGCATGCCATAGGTATTAAAGGCATTGCGCTGCGGTGGTTTGAATCATTTATCTAATAGATTACAATTTGTTCATGTAAATGGGGAATCTTCTTCACAGACTAAGGTTAATTATGGAGTTCCACAAGGTTCTGTGCTAGGACCAATTTTATTCACTTTATACATGCTTCCTTAAGCAGTATTATTAGACAGCGTTTCTTAAATTTTCATTGTTATGCAGATGATACTCAGCTTTATCTATTATCTTTATGCATTTCTTTCCTCTAGGCTAGACTATTGTAATTCATTATCAGGTTGTCCTAAAAGTTCCCTAAAAAGCCTTCAGTTAATTCAAAATGCTGCAGCTAGAATACTGACGGGGACTAGAAGGAGAGAGCATATTTCACCCATATTGGCCTCTCTTCATTGGCTTCCTGTTAATTCTAGAATAGAATTTTAGTGATTGATCTCTGCTCCCCTCCACAGCATGTCTTTTTCCTGGTTCTCTCCCTCCGCCCCAACCAGTCCCAGCAGAAAAATGCCCCTCCCTGAGTCTGGTTCTGCTGGAGATTTCTTCCTGTTAAAAGGTTAAAAGTTTTTCCTTCCCACTGTCGCCAAGTGCTTGCTCACAGGGGGTCGTTTTGACCGTTGGCGTTTTTCCGTAATTATTGTATGGCTTTGCCTTACAATATAAAGTGCCCTGGGGCAACTGTTTGTTGTGATTTGGCGCTATATAAATAAAACTGATTTGATTTTGATTTGATGACGGCAGCTGGCTTCCTTATTGTTGTATTGCTGCCACCTGCATCCGTTATAGCAGGAGTAAATCCTCTCCATGAGTCCAGTGTCTTTCAAGTATTTAAAAAGCCAACACGTTACACTTCATCTCTTTAAATGATTTACACATACTTGCATGAAGTTCTAGTACGAGGTCTGTGAGAAAACTGACCTTTTAATTTTTTTCAAAACTATATGGATTTGAATCATGTGCACATGCATCAGACAAGCTTGAACCTTCGTGCGCATGCGTGAGTTTTTTTCACGCCTGTCGGTTGCGTCATTCGCCTGTGGGCAGGCTTTGAGTGAGCACTGGTCCACCCCCCTCGTCGGATTTTTATTGTCAGTGAAATGGCTGAGAGGCTGCTGCTTTGCTCCATGAATTTTTTTCCCAGAAACTGTTAGCCAGTTGGAAACCATTCGAAAGATTCAGATGGATTCTGTCGCCGTCACACGGATTAAGGAGTGTTAAAACCTTTTTAAAGACGGCCCACAGCGGCGGAGGGTGCGCGGCACACCGAGCGGCCATCGACAGGCTGGAACGACCAGATCATTTCTAAACTGAACGCTGTGTTGATCCGGGACATCGTGTGACTACCACAGGAATGGCAAGAGAGCTGAGATTTTGTAATGAAAGACGTGCGGAGGATTTCGCGCATGCAAAAAAAAAAAAAAAAAAAAAAAAAAAAAAAAAAAAAAAAAAAAAGGACACCTCCGTGTTGGAAACCATTCAGAAGATTCAGACGGCTTTTGATGGCTTTTCAGTCGAGTGAGTATCTGAGAAATTGTTTAACAGCTGGGCATGTTCCAACTTGTCCTGTGAGACTTCCAACATGGAGGCGTTTGTCCCACGCCATGAGCGGCTGCATCCCGACGCGCGAATCCGTCCGCACGTCTTTCATTACAAAATCTCCTTTAACAGTGGAATGTGCTGATAAAGTGCTGATCCCGACCTCTTCTGAAACTTCTCTGCTAGTCACACGACGTCCTGCATCAACAGAGCCTTAAATTTGAAAGTGATCTGCTCGTTCCAGTCTGTCAATGGCCGCTCGGGGTGCAGTGTGCCCTCCGCCGCTGTGGGCCGTTTTTAATCCAGTTTTAATGGTCCTTAATCCATGTGACGCCGACAGAATCTTCACCGAAAGCCATCTCAATCATTTGAATGGTTTCCAACAGGCTGTCTAACAGTTTCTGAAAAAAAATCCATGGAGCAAAGCGGCAGCCTCTCAGCCATTTCACTGACAATAAACATCCGACGGGGGGGGGGGGGGTGGACCAGTGCTCACTCAAATCCTGCCCACAGGCGAATGACGCAACCAACAGGTGTGAAAAAACTCACGCATGCGCACGAAGGTTCAAGCTTGTCTGATGCAAGTGCACGATTCATACTTTTCTAACAGACCGAGAATATATACTCGAAGATTCTTTTTTTAGTCAGTTTTCCACATACTCCAACTTACAAAAATATAAGTTGGAAATTCATAAAATTAGGTTTCTGTAGTGACCCCGACATGCTTCTAAAATGCTCAAAACCTGTGAGCTTCAGGGGGCTTAGACCCCTGCCCATTTTCAGAGTGTTTTTTTTCTTTGCCCATTCTCACCCCTGAAAAGTTGCTTTTTAATCATCTATGCTTGTGTGTGTGTCACCTCAGTGTCTCTGGGGTTTTTGTAACAAACTACAATATGAAATTTTTGACATGTGGTGCAATTTGAGCCCTTCAGGCTGCAGAGTACAAACTTACACCTTCAATGTGGGGTGGGCAGTTGGTTCCTGTTGCCTCCACGGGAATATCATCATATTTCTCAAAGTTAATCCCAGTGTTACTCCCAGAGAAAAGCTCACTAGAAAAAAAAAAAAGAAAAAAAAAGTGCAATTACTGTGTTAAATGTAAACAGACAAATCTATATTTTCTAAACAAAAAACATCTTACTGTTCTAAACGCTCATTGGGAGGGGTGGGCTTGGACCAATCATCTTCTCTGGATTCCTCCACCCAACGGCTGTTTCCTACACCGGCAAAACCCCCACGTTCGTACCTGTACACGGCATGCAGTGAGGTTAACACTTTACATCATCTTTATAAACTGCTGCTTACACAGCACAAAGAACTCGAAGGGAACTTTTTAGAGCGCATGTCTACCAGAATAGTTATAACCATTTACACAGACGTTTTCAAGAGGTTATCCATAAAATCTCCACAATGGCACCAATTGTCATGACTGCTGCCACACAGATGAATGCTTTTGTTGCATTAAAAGTAGAATTTTCAATTACTACGTGTGCAAAGCTTACCTTCCTCGAGACCCTGCCCCACGGTCATTGAAGAAGGAGGACTTGGTTCTATCAGTACGCCCCCCAAAGCTGTTGTAGGCAGCATCCCTGGGAGGCCCTCCCCAGCTGTTGTCTTTGTTTTCATAAGTGCCAAATGCTAAAAAGGAACAGAGATAAAAGCACATTAGCAATCAAGCCATGTATTTCGCCTGCAAATAATCTGCCTCAGCAGCTCGGACTGCCGTTTTGGTAATTAAGATCATTTTTTCTAATGAGAATACTTTCGAGTCAGTTACGACACGATTTTATCAACAACTGCTTGTATCGTCAAGGGTGGGGGGACAGCAGAACCTGCATCTAAAGTTGTACTACCAGAGCTGCATTTAAATAAACTGATTTCCCCACCTGCATTCTGCAGTGGCTGATTAAACGTGCTTCCACCCCTGTTACCACGGTAGGCGCCACGCCCACCTCTATCATTGCGAGGGGGTCCACGCCCTCCAAAGCCACCATTTGGGCGGTTGTCATGGTAACCATTCACAAAACCATTGGCACGTGTGCTATCCCAGCCAGGCGAGTCTTCATGTGGAGACAAAAGACAAGAAACAGGTTTATAGGTATGTGAGGAAGTTACAAAAATAATATAACATTTCTTTGAAATGATGGTCTACAAGCACACAGCATTTCCCTGTGTGAATTTTATGACGCCAACTTAAACCATGACCGTTTGAAGTTTTAGATCTCAACTGAGTTGCAATTACAACATAAAAGTGTAACTGAAGTCACTCATAGCATCTGCAGAAGAAAATGGATGCCGTTTACACTTTTTTATAAACTTGGGGTAGGATGGACTGACTGTAGATAAAGACCTATTGGACCCTGTGTCTGTCAGAACAGGACATTTACCATAACGATCCACCCAGCACTGGACACTGGCTGTGTCATCATCCCCATCTGTGGTCACGCAGTTAGTTTAGGGTGAAAATGAGGCTGGTGGTGGTGGGAGGGTTGGAGACTGAAAGCTTCATGGCAGGGCTAACTATGCAGCAGAGATGATGCTACTGCAGTCTCTGGGAGTTTTTCCACTGCAACAGGAACACAAACTGCAACTTCTAACCATTAGAACTGACACGAGTTTAAGATGTGGTTTGCTTTTCCATCAGCTTCAGTGGAAACGGCACCACACATCTTAAAATGGTGCAATAAAGCAGTAATCCTGTTTTAGGTATTGTTTGTGTGTAGTACTACTCAGCCTTTCCTGGCAAATTTATATTTTTTTCATGCTTTCCAGTTCATGTTGTACACTATCTATCTATATATTTTACACACACATACATATACATACACACATGCGCGCGCTTTGTCATAACAAGGCAGCAGTGACAAAGAAGTATTAAACCATTGGTTTTGGGCAGTCAGTCTTGCCAACAAGACCTGGTTAGGTCCATCAAGTACTACACATGGAAATGGGAAGCTTGAACTGGACCATTCCACTTCAGAATATGACACTAGCAGTGGAAAGCACCCACAGGAAGATCATGCAGAACTGAACCAGCTTGTCTGAGATTCCAGATTTCACACAACCATCACTGCACAAATTTCGCACCAAATTCCTGAACTTGGACTGCTGGGGGGTTCCCATGATGCACTGAGTGTTTCTTTCTCTTTTTGCTCTGTATGCACCACTCTGCATTTAATCATTAGTGATTGATCTCTGCTCCCCTCCACAGCATGTCTTTTTCCTGGTTCTCTCCCACAGCCCCAACCAGTCCCAGCAGAAGACTGCCCCTCCCTGAGCCTGGTTCTGCTGGAGGTTTCTTCCTGTTAAAAGGGAGTTTTTCCTTCCCACTGTCGTCAAGTGCTTGCTCACAGGGGGTTGTTTTGACCGTTGGGGTTTTTACGTAATTATTGTATGGCCTTGCCTTACAATATAAAGCGCCTTGGGGCAACTGTTGTGATTTGGCGCTATATAAATAAAATTGAAATCATTTAAGTCAAATTTTGCACAAGCCCCATATATCTATCTCTATTATTGTCATTGTACATATATACACAACAAAATTTGTCCTCTATTTAATCATCCTAATTCGGGATGGGACCAATCCGATCCCGGATTGGTATCAGATTCCAATACTGACGTAATTCATGCATCAGTAAAAACCGATCCAACTCGCAATTTTCAGATACCAGAGCAGAGCCACTGTGCTGAAATGTGTGCTAAAAAGTTAGCACCTTCACTGTCGCAAGGCTGTAAAATGCTACAAAAGCCAGCTCAGCATGCAGCCAAGAAAAAGTCTATTAAAATCCTGTGCGTGAAAACCTCCGCGTTTCCAAAAGTTCAAAGTTTGCGCAGCACGAACACAGCGTGAGAAAGAAAGATAGACTGAGGGAGAATGAAAGCGAGCAAGAGAGAGAGGACATTGTAGCTGAACTTTCAGGTCTCCTTTAAGAAAATCCTCATAAAAGCATCAACAATAATAATATTATTAAAGCAAACAGAGCTCTGGTATCGGATCGGAAAGTATCGGTATCGGCAGATGTCCAAATTCAGGTATCGGAATCGGAAGTGAAAAATTGTGGATCGGTGCATCCCTAATCCTAATTAGTTAGGCAATCCAACCACTCAGAGCAGTGGGCAGCCACAGTCCAGCGCCCGGGGACCAACTCCAGATGAAGAGACTCTGCCTTCAGGGGCAGAGTAAGAAACAGACCCTAAATAAGCATGGTTTGATTGTGGAAGGAAACCCACGCAGACACAGGGAGAACATGTAAACTTCATACAGAAAGATCAGGAAGCGATCCCACGACCTTGCTGTGAAGCACCAGTGATAAACACTAAGCCACTGCGCTGTGCAGTTTGGGTCATAAATCAGTTAAGATTTTAAGCAACACCACTTTGTGGAAGCCATCTTGAATTTCCCATTAAGCTTTAGTTTGTATAGTGTTATATAATAGAAAATAGCAAAGCTTTTGAGCTACCTCTAAAAATTAATTTATACAAATTTTACAGAGCATTGGATAATTAGGAAATTCATCAATAAGACTTCTTGAATGTTTTAACAATTTAAAAATGCAGACAATACAAACAAAATGTGGCTGTCCCTGGGTTTTACTGCAGTTTACAACAGGAATCTCTTACTCAGCAGCAGAGCAGTACAGCAGGTAACTCAAGTCAGCCTGCATCGTCTCAGTTCACCCAGCTGTAAATGGGTACCAGCCTCGCCCGGGGAAGTAATCCGAGTCCAACTAGTATCCTGACTCGGAGAGCCATACTCGTCGCCTTCATGCTCCAGAATCCGGAGCCATGCACCAACAGACCCGAGTCTACTGAGCAGGGATATCCCTAGCCCACATCACATTGCGTGCGGCGAAAGAATGCATGATGGGGTGGGCCAAGTTTGCTTGTTAGCAGTGCCACTGACAAAAACTAGGATTCCTGTCCTTTTTTTTGATGAATTTTAAGAGCCCTTTTGTGGTTTGTGCTGCACTCAAACATGTTCAAAGGAGTGTGTTACGCACTGCAGCATTCATCCCAAAAAAAGATGCTTAACTCCAGATTCCACTGATGATGCCATATATACCGAGTTTACAGTTTGCTCAGTGCTTAGTCTGTAAAAGCTGTCTCCATAACAGGTGGATGACAGTTTGACAATTCTGAGCTGAGCACAAAGTACATTTATTGTGACTCTAGCAACGCTCTCGTGACAACTATAATGGCAATGGAAGGGTAAATACAACTAGATGTTTTTGTCCCTCATAGTAGTTTAAAGTTTACACATCAAATTTTCAATGTGTACTGGCGCACATTTTCAACTTTGTTAAAAAAAAAAAAAAAAAAAAAAAAAAAAAAAAAAAAAAAAAAAACAGCATGACTAACCAACTTCCCATTTGGCTAATCAAAACTTCCACCAATTGGTTTTCCACCAGTGGCTTTCTGGTCAATGTCTAGCCCTGTGCATCAAAGTATTGAGGCAAAGATTGTGAATGCTTATATATGCAATTTCTTAGCTTTCAATGTTTAATAAATTGACAAACATTTCAAATACCTTTTATGTTGTCATTATGGGGTGTTGTGAGTAGAATTTTAAGGGAAAAAAATTTCATTTTAGAATAAGGCTGTAACATAAAATGTTGAAAAAGTGAAGCACTGAATACTTTCCAGATGCAATGTACTTCTTGGGTCCAAAGCTGCGACTTAAATTGCTATTGAGGTTTACTCAAAATTAGAGGCGTGTCTTCGAGAGGGGGGGAAAAAAAAAAAAAAAGCAAAAGTCTTACATTGGGGTGGACCTCATGGCTAAAGTGCATCCCTGAAATAGTGGTAAGCAACATAACATTCAATTCCTGAGCTTGTGTGCCTGAGTTATTCTTCCTAAACTCATGTCACTCTAATGTACTATCAAAGACCAAAAAAGAATTAGTGATCAACTAAGGCCTTGGGTCATGACATCTAAAAACCTGTAATTTTAAGTCTCACATCAAATTCCACTTGTTTCTCATACCAGAAACTCACTTATCTGACAAAAAATAAATAAATGAACATAAATGCACCAACATCACACTGGATAAACAAAGCCAGCATTGAGAAGGTAAGTAAGCACACCTTTTCAAAAAGCTTCAATGTACGTGATCTGTCCCCTTCCCACTTAGGCTACAACTGAATGTTTACCAAACACGTAACCGCCTCTTTATAGAGAAAGAACTTTCATATCATGCTTTACTGAATTAATTACAACATACAATCTGTTGAAATGATTACTTCTGTTGACTCTACATAATAAACGTACAATTGCATTTCTCATGTATGCGCACGCACACCCCCCCCATTTGTCGTCTGTACCAACATGACAAACCTGTCATGCAGCAGCTTCTGAGATGGCAATCTCACAGCAACACAAAAACCAGGGTCTTCAGGTTAGCATGCACACAACTCCTGCTGTTAGTGGATTTGGTTATGATTTAATGCAGCAGTGAAAGAAGCAATGTCTGCAGAGATCAGTCATCCAGGTCGTTCAAGTCAGATCAACAAACGTCAGTTCCTTCAAGTTTCCCTCTTCATTCATTTCTAGTTGGAGTTGAGAGAACCTCAAATATTTATATTTACTGGGGTTCCCGATGTCACAATGATGCAAGATGTCAAGAGTCACCAGAGGTCACTTGAATTCAGGTGTGAGCTGCCTGTTTTTAGTTTCATTTTAGAGGTATGGCTGATCATTGAATCTTTGTGCTGTCTATAAAAGGATAGACTTACAGGCAAAACTGGTCAGGGTCCGTTCTGGTGTGGCTGCTGCTGTCCTGCAGCAGCCAGTGTCTTAGTTTCCATTACCTCCACAATTGAATTGGAAGTACCAGAGGTGCTAAACTGAAAGCTGCATGTTTGGCGATGTTTGATGTGACAGAGTTGATGCTGCTGACATGTTTTGAGTGTGGTTCCTCCTTTGTCTCTTTCAGAGACCACACATGCAAGGAAAGGCTTCTCCAAGACAGACTATAAAACCATTAGCGGTTGATGGCTTCCTCTATCTGTAGATATTGTAGATCAGGGAAGAAGGGTCAAGATGGTCCAGAATTCCCTGAAAACTCAGAAGTCATTTTACACATGATGAGGACTTGAAAGTCCAGTGGATAAACTCAACAGTGAAACCACCTGCCGAGGCAATCAGCAGCAAGGAAAACCTGAACAAACTTTGCCCTTCATGGCACACTGTTGACATTATATAACATTTTTCTTGTAGTTAATGATGGAGTCGCACTTCAGTGCTTCACACTAAAGGTCTGAAAACTGATTATTTCACTGTGACATCAGTGATACCACAGACAACTAACATCCGAGTCTCTCAATGTGCCGAATAGAACTAATGACGCTTTCTGGATGAACATCTTTGGGGAACTAAACTAGACCAGCTGACCTGACTCAGCTGACGTCAATGCAGTGACTTCCACATAATTCTTGGGGGGGGGGATTTGTGGAACATATTTGGACACACTAAATATATGGATTATTCAAACAAAATCACTTTTATAGACATTTTCTTTCCAATAAGATGGGGCATGGCTACATTAGCATTTCCAAATCAATTAACTGCCTTGAACAATAAGCTGCCTGACAAATTAAAATAAAAATAGTGTTGGAGTGATTTTAATTGATCAACCATGATAGATTATTTGCCTCAGCAAAAATCTACTTGAATTCTTTATTTGGACTTTATAAAACAACAGAATGAGTCTACTTTCAGCAGAGCCACCAACATATTGATGGAGAGCGAGGACCAAAACAGAAATTCCTTTAGCAATGCTAAAGTTTTTTTTTTTTTTTTTTTTTAAGATTTGGAAAGTTAAACTGTTCAGATGTAGCAGGTGGACCCAATTAATTTGATATATTAGACATTACCGAATAAGAAAATACAGTCAGCCATCCCTCTAATGGAACTGTCAATAATGCAATCAAATAATTAGAAATATCTGCCAAAAATGCAACTGTAATCAAATCCATTTCTTTTAGCTTCTCCCATTTTCGCTCAGGGTCACCACAGTTGATCCAGTTATTTGGCACAAGGTTTGTGCCAGAAGCTGTTCCTGATGCAACTCTAAACGTACGAGAATGAAGCATAGGTGGCCATGAACCAAAGACATTTTTAGTTAGAAGGTAAGAGTGCTAACTGCTTGTAGTGTATACACCACCCCCACCCCCCCAACAAAAACACTGTCATTAGTAAGACAGCCGCTAGTAGTGATGCAACAGAGTCCAACTAATCATGCATCAAAAGTCAAAAGGAGCAATTTTATTTGCAAGCCTAGGCACAGATTTATGGTGCTTTTGAAAGTAGCAAAAATAAATAAAATAAAAATTCAAATAAATGTCAGCTGTGTTCAAGTTTCAGCTATAGATTGATAAACTCTGCCAACATGCAGGTAGAGGTCAAGGTATACCACATCTGTTTCGCCAACCACCACTGTAGGCATGGTAAAAGGCAAGCTCTTGCGAGGCCAGTCTTGGGTAACCTAAGCAAAGGTAGGGAAGCAGGCTATAAAAAGACTCGCCCATCATGACTGGCTTATGCAGTATGAGTGTTAGGGCTTAACTTTACACTAACAGTTACCAGTCTTACAGTCATCCCATCCAGGAGGATAGTTATTGCTGTGCTGGCACTCTGCCTGCCATGGTTGTGGAGACTGCTTAGAAGAAACTTGGGGAGGGTGTAAAGTAAAAACAAAAATGGTTATTTTGCATCCAAAATTCACCAATTTAACAGCAAGCATCCCAGCAGAGAAAAGCACATCAATTAATGAGCCCATGATTAACAACATTAACTGTATTGTGTACAATATCTACACTAGCCCTCTCCCCCTTCGCACTGGCTTTGCTGGTGTGTAAATGGCTATTTCATGCATCTGGAAATGCAAGTTGCCCTCAGCGAAAGCAGACAGAAGGGACTTACAAAGGTTTACTGGTGCCACTGAATAACCGCACTGTCTACCAGCGGAATAAGCATTTCCTGCTGTGGAATAAGAAAACAGCAAAAAACGAGAAAAACGTCAAGTGTGCAAAGACAAGAACTGTTTTGCTGCTGCAAAAAAATATTCCATTATTTAACTGTGTACATCAAGCACTGTACATCTTGTAAACTGTAAAATACTCACAACCACCACCCCTCGCCAATAAAATATAGTTGAAACCCACCCACTACCCATATTTGCCTTCATCAGAGCAGTCACCTTCTTTATGTGACAGACTTCAGTCAAAGAAAGAAAACAGAAATGTAAGAGGTTGAGAACTTTGTGTACAGCCTTGAATTGGGGGGGGTAGTAATAATGGCCTAATCTCTTACAGTGCAACCTTCCCTTCTTCAGTGGTGTCAATATAAGTAATCATGCAGAAAAGCCATAAAGACAGCCTTCTCTCCTGCAGATCACCATCTCAACATACTTTACCTGCAGCAAAATTTAAAATAGTCATCAGGTGTTAATAATCAAAAGGGCCAAAGACTGCCTGAATAACTTCAATACTTTTCTCAACTGTACCTTTTACAATGCTCTGATGGGCATCAAAGTCACAGAAAAAAAAAAACAATACAACTGAAACCAATATTTGTGGTCCAGTTGCAGCTCGCAGCTTTAATGTTGAGGTTAAACTCACCGTTTTTGGAGGCATCTTTGTTCCTCAAATGAGGTGGAATGTAGCGTCCTGGGTGGAGAAATAGCAAGTTATGCACAACAGACAAAAATGCTTGTATGCAATGAAACTAATGCTTTGTTTTTAAAAACCTGAAGCTCAAGATACAGGTCACCGAAAGTATGTTTTAATCAACATATACATAATGGCATATCTGAAGGCTCCAGCACATACCTAAAATAGAATTATGAAAAATTTACATCTCACATGAGGGTGATTCATGTTACACTTGGCCTTCAAACATGAACTGGCCATGCGATTTATAATTGTGTACACAAGTATGAATTTACTGTAGAGTATGGATTTTAATTATAGCACACTAGCCACGGGAGCATACCATCTTCAGCCTGCACTGGCAAATTATCTGCAGCATTTGATGCTTTTAAACACATCTTCCACCAATGAGGCCTCCACTATGAGAGCAAATTTTGTACTTTTAGCTTTTTTTCCCTCCCTCCGCTTTTCATGGTAACCATATTCACTTGTTAATTTGGCACAACTAACTCCAGAGTGATAGAATATCAAGACTGTCTAGAATGCTGCAGTGTGATCCAAGAGAATGACCATTTTCACTTAAAAACAAATCAGTGAATAATATTTTTATGTCAAATAACATTAATTTACAGTGATTAATTATGGAACTCAAAACCCATCTAAAAAAGTAATCATGATGAATTGTACTTCCTGATGCCGCTTGACCTTGCCATTATACATGCCACAGGAGTTG
This sequence comes from Thalassophryne amazonica, assembly GCF_902500255.1. Taxonomy (NCBI): domain Eukaryota; kingdom Metazoa; phylum Chordata; class Actinopteri; order Batrachoidiformes; family Batrachoididae; genus Thalassophryne; species Thalassophryne amazonica. The sequence goes on from NC_047116.1 coordinate 10,745,040, forward strand.
AGCAAAAATCAGCATTATGCCAGAATAAAAAAATTACACATTTTTTTTAAAACCAGCGTCAATGAAAAATGACACCAAATAGAGTTTCTAAAACATTTCTCTTGTCCCTCTGCTACATACACAAGTCAAACACCTATTAATTACTTTTCTTATAGAAGTAACTCTTTGCTAACTCTCAGAAATATGTGAAGTATGTGTGGTGTGGGTGAATCACAGACTTTTGCACTGAGACCTCCATTTAAACCTTAATAGTTAAACACAGCTAGATCTCTTAAACATTCAAAACTAAAATGCTCACAATTCATTACGTCATTCATTCATTCGGTGCCAAGCAAAATTCATGACATCGTTCCAAATAAGCTTTAACATTCAAAAAGAAAAATTCTAAATGAAATCTGCCATAGTTAAACAAGATTAAGAGGAGTCACATTGTGCACAAATAATTTTTAATCTTTTACACTTTAATGTGTTTGATGTTAAATGTTCAAGCTCTCTAAAGTCCCATTTTCCCCTAAAGACAATCTGCTGATTCAAGCAGCATTCAGGCCTGATGCAACTTGACTGAGAACTGACATTTTTACCTCACTTAACCCCAGTCCTTCTCATATAGTGGGGGCGTGGTGCGATGGTGTGTGTGTGACCGCGGGAACATGCTTCCCCCTCCCCCCACTAGAAAAAAGTATAATTACACATCCACTACAGTAGATGGCAGTGGCACTCATTGTCAGAGTGTGCACAGGGAGTATTGAGGACTCTAGCATAATGAAAAGCAGCTCTATGTAGGGTTTTTTTTTAGTGCTTGGCGCCACTGTGACTATGGCGGGAGATGAGGAAAAGCCGGTGTGTCTTGCGAAAACGTGACGAATATTGCCAGCAATCATCCCGCTTTGTGAATGCTGCTTCAGTAAACCAGCGAGCACCATTAGCATCATAGCAACCATAGCAGAGGAGCTGAGCAGCAGTACATGGTCTCCATGCTGGATTATGCAAGTGCTGCAAAAATAATAAAAATCAGCACAAATTGTTTTATTCATTTTTGTTTTGTCTGTTAAAGTATCGTATATACTGTGCTCCTGAGTAAGTGTTCTGATCAATTTGAATTTATTATTATTTATTAATTTTATTCAATTTTGTTTCAGTCACATATGGCAATCGGTCAAAAAATGTTTATAGTTTCAGGATTACATTTTTTTTCATTTCAAGCAAAGTGATGCAATTTTTTTTTCTGTTACAGACTAAAAAAATAATATTTATTCTTTGCTTAAATTTGATCTAAAGTTCTTTCTTGTTTGTTTTCACTAATGTTAATAAGGATACAATGTTATGCAGAGGTGTTATAACAATTTTATGGACAAATGATACTATTTATCGTCATGGCAGAGAGTGTGTGCGGGGCGGGGGGGGGGGGGTTTCTTCTTCCTTGCAGGGCGTAGCACAATAACTGAGAAGCACTGGTTTACCCCAAGTCACACGTGCCCATGATTACTATTGAATTATGAAAACACACATGCACTGCAGCCATTGGTTGCATTCAAAATGTTTATGAAGTGCCATATTTGTAAAGTTCACAGGTTACAGTATATTTACAGAATAAGATATTTCAGTAACTGTTTTGCATGAGTGGTTTTCTGCTCACTGCTTTTCATTTCTCAGTGCAAATCAGAATTTGAGGCTTGCTTCCCCCCCTCAAAAAGAGTTACATATCCAACTGATTAATCACAAACATTTATAATTAGACCTAAAAACCCTAATTATTTTGTGACTGTTCATGGCAGTTGCATCCTAAAGTAAAAGTAAGCATGGAAACCCCACAAAGCACAAGCTTTTTCCTCTGGTCTTTTGGCACTGACTACAGATGCATTTAAGCAGGGCCACATTTGGTTTGGCCTGTCTTGGCAACTGACAAGCTTTCTGAAAATTAATAGTTTGCTTACTAGTAGTCTGAAGGAGTGTTTTTTTTTTTTATTGTTAACATTCTGAAATGCAGTGTTAGATATAGAGTACTAAATTCCTATAAAACAATACATTTAAGTGTAATGTACGCAATTCACAAGTATTTATGTTTTTGACCATGGTCCTGCATGTAGATTCATTTATGGACCTTCTAAGGAAATAATTTGGGTATTTGGGAAGGGGTTATTCTTGGAACCCTGAAGAGCAGCTACTTATTTTGTAATGAGTGGTTCATTATGCACATCGGCTGGAAGAGAAGTTTTTGTAATTTTATAATCATACAAGACCTCCTTAACTAGTGGCTTTGTGTGTGGTTTAGTGGTGCATTACTTACTGCCAGTTCCTCCTCCTTGACCATCAGCAGAGTTTAAGTCTAGGACAGCAAGCTGAGAGAGGGCAGGAAAAAAGATTTATTCACAGAGTGGATTTGTGCTCCTAAAGATTGGAACATTGTTGGATAAATAAGTAAAAGCTTTTTAAATATTAGCATTGTGTGTAATTATATCTCAGCACCATGAAATTATTACAATTTTATTTACGACATGAAGCTTTGTAAATTTGTTATTTGTGTGTTTAAAATGTTAATATACAATTCAATTTGATAGATATTTTCCTTTGCCCAAAAAAACAAACAAAAAAAAAACAAGCATTTAATGCAGTCAAACTTTGCGTGCAGTATACAAAAAAACAGACATCACAGTTCTGAAAGTATCAGTTTAGAAATTTGTATTTATATATGGGGGAGGGGGGAAAGACATACACATAAGGAACCCTACTCCATTGTTTAATTGGTGTCAAGCTGACCAAATTTCTTTAATACTTCAAGGATATTTACTCTGAGCATTCCACAGGGCATAATGAGAGCATTCAAGCATACCCTAATCACAATTTTTGTTTTATTGCTTATATATTTCTTCAGTCTGCAAGTCTGAGTTTTCTATACTGTAAGTAGGTCCGAAAGAAAGGGCACATGTAAAATCTACAGATAACATGCGAGGTGCAAGCTATGCATAGTAGACGGTGCAAAATTAGAATATGGACATCAATGACATTTGACCTCAGTTCAGTAGATTAAGAGACCCGATGGATTACCATTACAGCATCAGACTACTTTGTCAGTGGCTCTTGAGATGGTGCAAAATTAGAATATGGACATCAATGACATTTGACCTCAGTTCAGTAGATTAAGAGACCCGATGGATTACCATTACAGCATCAGACTACTTTGTCAGTGGCTCTTGAATGACATGAGCATCAAAAGTAGTAGGCATTAAAAAAAAAAGCCAGTCTCAGTTTTTCTTAATCTAACCTTACACTGTTTTTCTAAGACATCTCAGTAAATTATACGCAAGTAGGTACAGCTGGTTATCAGAGATTTTGTAACAGGAATGCAAGTGTTAAAAACAACTAACGCTATGTACTATCAATTAAATTAAGTAACAAATCCCAAGATAGACAAAATATAAAGTTATGAGTAGATAACCAGCTGAGAGACTTAATTTAAAGAAGCTGTGATGTTAGTATAATAAATAAAGAATACCGTTAAGTCATTTGAACAACTTGCCAACAATATTTTTTTTCCTGCGCCACGTTTCAGGTGGAAGGCCCGATGCTAGCAGAGCGAGACTGCCGTTGGCTAAGCTAGCCTGCTGCGAAAACACCGGCCGGAACGCTTTCTCGTTTAACTTTTAACTCCAACATGTAGGCTTTAATGAGACATTACCAGTTTACATTAAGTGATAAATTTTCCAAATTAAAGAGAGAGGACAGCTCAGTCTGGTGTATAGGGTTTCTTATTTAAGAAAAAAAAAAACCCGAGGGGGGGCTAACGCCGCCATCACAATCCGCAGCGACCTCCATTTTATTAGCCGCAATGTGCTAACGACCAACTAGCAACCAACCAACGAAACTACGTACGACCACTTAAAAAAAAGACCATTTCTGAACAGAGAAAAGTAAACAGTCAAAAAAGTACTTACCTGCTGATCTAGACCGTGTGTATTATCAACGGCCACATGACTCATAACTAAAGAGAGTAGTGGGGATTATTTCTGAAGAGAAAGGATTTTCTTTGTTAACACGGCCGGCTCAGGCGTTTAACTTAGCTTTTTCTTATCACTTTTTTGTTACCTTTTTAAACTAAATAAGACTAGTCAACGGTTAGCTAGAAAGTTACGTAATTATGTTAAGTTCTACTAAATAAAACAATAATGTTTTCGTTATAAATACGAGTTTCTATCAGGGTTCCAGATGAAACTGTTCCTCCCGGCAGACTTGTCCGTGCTGGAATGAGACGGCGAGCGCTCAGGTAGCGCGAGATATTCTCTCTGCAAGCACAAGACAGCTGCCTGCACAGGAAATCTCGCGATGTTTCACATCTGGGTTTCGTGAGTGCCCCCTCCCACTAATAAAATAAAATAAAATAAAATATAAAATAAAAACACGAGAAAAGGGCATCTAAAAAGTTTGCCGGTTTCAAAAATAGAAAATCCATGAAGTGATTATTTAATTGTGAAAATTATTGCTATATATATATATATATATATATATATATATATATATATATATATATATAAATCGATTTATATATATATATATATATATATATATATATATATATATATATATATATATATATATATATATATATATAAATCGTCGTTGCTTGTGTAGTTGTCCCACACACGGTGCACGCGTGCTCACACAAGAGGGACATGCTTGTGCGCATGTGTACTACCAAAAAAAGGACTCTGCAGCAAAAAAATCTAGAAGTTAGTCCAGCTTTTCATTCTAACTGTGTGAGTGTGCATGTGCGCAGGTGTACACGCGTTTTTGTGTGTGTGTGTGTGTGTGTGTATATATATATATATATATATATATATATATATATATATATATACATATATATATATATATATATATATATATACAGTGCAATGTGCAATGGTACCAAACATATGGAACCAAATTTGCACTCAAAATGGAATCAAATCGCACTCCAAATGCAATGCGACACAAATGAGATGAATAATCCATGTCATGTGACATACAAAGCACCAATCAAATGACAAGCATCCACTCAGCCGTTTTACATATAAAAAAACGTCTCTCTCTCTATATATATTCCAATGAAGGTGGGTCCTTGTGTAAAATGTAAATAAAAACAGAATACAATGATTTGTATTGTAGCTGGGACAGTGGTATGTTTACCACTGTGTTACATCACATTTCCTTCTAACAACACTCAATAAGCATTTGGGAACTGAGGACACTAATTGTTGAAGCTTTGTAGGTGGAAATCTTTCCCATTCTTGCTTGATGTACGACTTCAGTTGTTCAACAGTCCGGGGTCTCCATTGTCTATTTTGCGCTTCATAATGCACCACACATTTTCAGTGGGAGACAGGTCAACTCAACTCAACTCAACTCAAGTTTTATTGTCATATGCACAATAAAGAAACACATTTCCCTGCACAATGAAATTCTTACATTGCCACCCTACACTGAATGCCAAAAAGAAAGAAAGCAATATCAATAAAATAAATAAATCTAAGTCTCAGGATAGGACATGTACATGAAAGATAAATAAGCAAAGTACATAAACATAACTGTGCGGTGAACTACATTCGCAAATTAAAAACATTAAAAACATAAAATGAACATGATCAGGAAATCTCTCTATATCAATAGTGTTCATTCTTTAAAGTGGGGGGCCCGCAGAACAGCTGTTTAACAGTCTGATAGGTTCAAAAGAGTCCTTGAGTCTGGTAGTCCTGCATCTCACACTCCTGTATCTCGTGCCTGATGGGAGAAGTGAGAACAGTACATGCTGGGGGTGTGTAGAGTCTCTGATAATGGAGGCAGCTTTCCTGCGGACTCTGCAGTGGTGAATGCTCCGCACAGAGGGTTGTGGTATCCTGATGATCTTAGACTCAGTTTTTACCACTCTCTGCAGGCGTTTGCGGTCCTTCACAGTTGAGCTGCCGTACCACACAGTGATGCAGGTGGTGAGGACGGACTCAATAATGCAGCTGTAGAAGTAGCAGAGGATCTTGGGTGACATGCCGAATTTCCTCATCCTCCTCAGAAAGTACAGCTGCTGAGCCCTCCTCACCACCTGTGTGGTGTTCAGTGTCCAAGTGAGGTCATCACTAGTTACGTTTACATGGACACTTTATTTCTGATCTGATTGAATTCTATCCAATTGGTGGATCAGATTGTCCTGTTTATTGATGTGGACCCCCAAGTACTTAAAGCTGCTCACCCTCTCCACTTCAAGGTCTCAGATAAACAGTGGCTGATGAGGTCCACTCTTCTTTCTCATATCCACTATCATTTCCTTGGTCTTGTCTGGTTTGAGAGTGAGGTTGTGTCCCCACACCATGTCACCAGACTGTCCACCTCCCTCGTGTAGGCCGCTTTGTCACCATCAGTGATACATCCTATCACCGCGGTGTTGTCAGAAAACTTCAGGATGGTGTTATCAGGGTGGGAGGCGACACAGTCATGGGTGAACAGGTTGTAGAGAATAGGGCTAAGGACACAGACCTGTGGACTGCAGGCAGGCCAGTCTAGTACCCGCACTCTTTTACTACGAAGCCACACTGTTGTAACACGTGCATGGGGCAGACAATAATCAGCCCTGAAAAAGACATTGCTTGGATGGCAGCATGTGTTGCTCCAAAACCTGGATGTACCTTTCAGCGTTGATGGTATGGGGGTGTGTGGGCACTAACACACCATCACTGATGCTGGTTTTTGAACTTTGCGCTGGTAACAATCTGGATGGTGTTTCTACTCTTTTGTCCGGAGGACATGACATCCATGATTTCCAAAAACAATTTGAAATGTGGACTCATCAGACCACAGCACACTTTTCCACTTTTTTACATTTCTGGATGTTGTTGATGTATGGCTTTCACTTTGCATGGTAGAGTTTTAATTTGTTTAACTTGTAGATGTAGCAACGAACTGTGTTAACTGACAATGGTTTTCTGGAGTGTTTCTGAGCCCACGTGGTAAGATCCTTTTCACAATGATGTCAGTTTTCAATGCAGTGCTGCCTGAGGGATCGAATGTCACGGGTATTCAATGTTGGTTTTCGGCATTGCCACTTACGTGTAGAAAATTCTCCAGATTCTCTGAATTTTCTAATTATATTATGGACTATAGATGATGGAATCCTTATGCTGCGTTCACACCGGGCGCGATCAGACGCTACAAATTCGCGGGGGTCGCGTGGCGACAGACGCGCCTCCTTTGCCCGGTGTGTCGCTCTGCTTTTGCTGCGAAAATACGCCCTGGTGCGTCATCAAATAGGAGGAGCTTCCATTCCGCTTGCCGGTTCCAGTTGTCAGTCAAGTTAACACGACGGACCTTGATCACATGGAGTGAGTTGTTGTGGAACGCTGACAAGTGTCATGAGACGTTCCCAATTCAGGGAGTATCATTATTTGCTGCAGGAGCTGTGTCTGGATGACGGCCGCTTTCAGTGGTCTTTTCGCCTCTGCGGGACCCAGTTTGAGGACCTCCTGTCCCGTTCACGCGTGCACATGTAAACAATAAAAAAAAAAAAAACTGCTGCCTGCTATGGGGCTGCTCCTCGCTCTTCCCCCCAAAACTCTGTCATAATTGTGTTTAGAAACCAGTCACCATTTGTTTTATTATACATCTGTGTGGTTAATAAGTAAAATAATCTCCACAGACGATTTGCTCGCGTGCGCAGGTAAAATAAAAATAAAAATAAACTCCACTCCCCGTTGCTGCAGGGCTGTTGCTCACTCCAAAAACTATGTCATAATTGTGTTTAGAAACCAGTCACCATTTGTTTTATTATACATCTGTGTAGTTAATAAGTAAAATAATCTCCATGGATGATTCGCTCGCGCGCGCACGTAAGATAAAAAGAGAAAGAAACTCGGCTCCTGCTGCTGTGGTGCTGCTGCTCATTCCAAAAATTCTGTCATAATTGTGTTTAGAAACCAGTCACCATTTGTTTTATTATACATCTGTGTAGTTAATAAGTAATATAATCTCCATGAACTCCAAAAACTCTGTCATAATTGTGAAATAAAGGACAAAAGAGTCCTGCTCACAGGCTGCTACCAGATACGGGACATGTTCACATCTTCAGTCAAACTCCAGACATCTGCACGTCATTACATATTCAGTCCCTGATTGGTCATCGCGGCGAGACGAAAAAGTTCAGATTTTTCAACTTGGGGAGGAGGGCAACGCTCAAAATCGCTTCATTCGCGTCGCTTCATTCGCGTCCATCGCATCGCACTGCGTGACTTGGCGCCAAAACGTGTCCTTACATAGGGATTACATGGCAACCTGTCGCTGCTGTCGCTCACGTCGCGCCTGGTGTGAATGCGGCATTAAATTCCTTGCAATTGAACATTGAGAAACATTGTTCTTAAACTGTTGGACTATTTTTTTTCATGCAGTTGTTCACAAAGTGGTGATCCTTGCCCCATCTTTGCTTGTGAACGGCTGAGCCTTTTGGGGATAATCCTTTTATACCCAGTCATGAGTGTCCTCAGTTCCCATACGCTTATTGAGTGTTGTTAGAAGGAAAGGTGATGTAACACAGTGGTAAACATACCACTGTCTCAGCTTTTTTGAAATGTGTTGCAGGCATCCATTTCAAAATGAGCAAATATTTGCACAAAAGCAATAAAGTTTATCAGTTTGAACATTAAATACAGTATCTTGTCTCTTTGTGGTGTATTCAATTGGGGTTGTGTGTGTGTATATATATATATATATATAAAATTCTCTTCACACACACACCCCCCCCACTAACCCGCCCCACCAGTTAATAGTGTGTGTGTTCCTCAAGCTCAGGTCCCATCTTGCATCCTTTACTATGTACTGGACTGTCTCTGGGGTTCATTTGCACACCTGCAGCTTGGGTCCTTTGGGCTGTGTTGGACTCCTGCCTCTATGGATCTGGTGCTCAGGGCTTGTTCTTGTGCTGCCATGATCAGAGCCTCCGTGCTGTCCTTTAGGCCGGCCTTTTCTAACCATTGGTTGGTCTTCTTGATGTCAGCCATTTCCTCTATCTGTTGACGGTACATCCCATGGAAGGGTGTGGTCTTCTATGATATCTCCACCTGTCTTCAGCTGTATGAGACATTCTTGTAGCAGCTGATCTTGAGCAGGGGTGGGGGTGGGGTGGGGGGGGTGTCATCTTTCTGATGTATTAATGGATGTTCCTTGTTTCATCCTGGATGATGGTTCTGACACACTAATTGTTGTGAAAGTGTAGGAACACGGACCCACAACAGGGGGCGCAAATGAACGGACAATGGAGGAAGTCAAATAACAACACTTTACTGTTGTGAATAAGCACAACAAACACAACAGATTACAATAATAGACAAAGAAGTCAATTCACAAAATGTGTCACGTGGGCAGGCTCGAAGATAAGAGACGTCTGTCCAAAGCAGAACCGGAACCACACGATTTCCTCCGCCACTGAACCCCGGGAATACTGGAGCCGCCAAGTCCCGAACTCCCAGGTGGAATTGTTGCAGCTTCCTACGGCTGGTGGGTTGGGGCCAGTCTCTCACCGCCGCAACCTTGGCCGGATCAGGAGCGACGGAGTTGGGGGAGATGATAAACCCCAGGAAGGACAAAGAGGTGCGGTGAAACTCACACTTCTCGCCCTTCACAAACAGCCGGTTCTCCAACAACCGCTGCAGGACCTGACGTACATGCCGGACATGAGTCTCAGGATCCGGAGAAAAGATGAGTATATCGTCTAGATATACGAAGACGAATCGGTGCAGGAAATCCCGCAGGACATCATTAACTAATGCTTGGAACGTCGCGGGGGCGTTTGTAAGGCCGAACGGCATGACCAGGTACTCAAAGTGACCTAAGGGGGTGTTAAATGCCGTCTTCCACTCGTCTCCCTTCCGGATCCGAACCAGGTGATACGCATTTCTAAGATCTAGCTTAGTGAATATCTGGGCTCCATGCAGGGGCGTGAACACTGAATCCAACAAGGGCAACGGGTATCGATTACGAACCGTGATTTCGTTCAGCCCCCTATAATCAATGCATGGACGAAGTCCGCCGTCTTTTTTACCCACAAAAAAGAAACCTGCACCCATCGGGGAGGTGGAATTCCGGATCAACCCGGCGGCTAAAGAGTCCCGGATGTAGGTCTTCATTGATTCACGCTCAGGTCGTGAGAGGTTGTACAGCCTGCTGGACGGGAACTCAACACCTGGAACCAAATCAATGGCACAATCGTACGGACGGTGCGGGGGAAGGGTGAGCGCCAGATCCTTACTGAACACATCCACAAGGTCATGGTACTCCACCGGCACCGTCCCAAGATTGGGCGGGACTCTGACCTCCTCCTTAGCCTGGGAACCGGGAGGAACCGAGGAACCTAAATATACCCGATGGCAGGTCTCGATCAATAAGCCCGTCTAAATCCCGCGGTTCGTCCTTGGCCACCAGGTGCTCCTTCAGGACCAACGACAGTCCGTTTACGAAGGCGGCACGGAGGGCAGTGCTATTCCAGCCGGACCTCGCAGCCGCGATGCGGAAGTCGACTGCATAAGCAGCTGCGCTCCGGCGCCCCTGTCTTATTGACAGCAGCACGGCTGAAGTGGTCTCTCCTCTATTTGGGTGATCGAACACTGTTCTGAACTCCCTCACAAACCCATCATATGTCAGAAGGAGCCGTGAATTTTGCTCCCAGAGCGCTGTAGCCCAAGCGCGTGCCTCACCGCGAAGCAGATTAATCACATAAGCTATCTTACTAGCATCAGTCGCGTACGTGATGGGACGTTGTGCGAAGACGAGCGAACACTGCATAAGAAAGTCCGCGCACGTCTCCACACAACCCCCGTACGGCTCTGGAGGGCTTATGTATGCTTCAGGGGAAGGTGGGAGGGGTCGTTGAACGACCTGTGGAACGTCACTGTTGCGCACAGGATCGACAGGAGGGGGAGCCGCAGCAGCGCCCTGAGGGCGCGCTTCCACCTGCGCGGCGAGAGCCTCCACCCTGCGGTTAAGGAGGACGTTCTGCTCGGTCATTAGATCCAACCGAGCCGTAAAAGCGGTGAGGATTCGCTGCAACTCACCGATCATTCCTCCTGCAGACGCCTGTGCGCCCTGCTCTTCCATTGGCCGTTCAACAGCCGGTTGACGCCCCTCGGGGTCCATGACGTTGGCCGAGATATCCTGTTGTGAAAGTGTAGGAACACGGACCCACAACAGGGGGCGCAAATGAACGGACAATGGAGGAAGTCAAATAACAACACTTTACTGTTGTGAATAAGCACAACAAACACAACAGATTACAATAATAGACAAAGAAGTCAATTCACAAAATGTGTCACGTGGGCAGGCTCGAAGATAAGAGACGTCTGTCCAAAGCAGAACCGGAACCACATGATTTCCTCCGCCACCGAACCCCGGGAATACTGGAGCCGCCAAGTCCCGAACTCCCAGGTGGCCACTGCCTCCGCGTGTCGGATCTGGTACTGCTGGCGAGGAACAAAAACAGTTAAATGTGGGTGCGTTTGCACCCAGCAACACGTATGGCGGGAAAACCACCTCCACCTCTCGTCGGAAGAAATGTCTGCTATTCAACGCACAAAAGTAACAAAGTGTTAATGTCAAAAAGACAACACAGCTGGCTGAGTACTGTACCTCCTAGGTAGAGCGATATCTCGGCAAAGAGGTGGAGATGTCGTCTTGCTGATATACCACTGCAGATCAGATGATTGGTGACAGCTGTCGTAGGTGATAAGTGACAGCTGTCACCCCGGCTGCTCCTGTGAGGCGGGAGCGCCCTCTGGTGCCTGGAGCCCGCACTCCAGGCAGGGCGCCCTCTGGTGGTGGTGGGCCAGCAGTACCTCCTCTTCAGCGGCCCACACAACACTAATCCTCAAGCGTCAGGGTACTGCACTTTGTGTGGAATACTCCGTGCACTGTGAGGAGTTTTCTTGTCTTCACATCAGTGTCATCTATCTCTCCCTGTGGCACATTATGTCAGTTGGGTATCTGATGACTGGTAGGGCGTAGATCTTATTCTTACTATTGAGCTGGCTTCTCAGAACCCGTCTTCCTTTCTGGAGGTATTTGGCTGTGGTTGACCTTTTTGCAACTGATTCATGGTTCCCTTTGGCTTGTAGGATTCCCAGGTACTTGTAAAGGTCCTGTATGTCCACTATCCTGCCTTCTGCCAACTCCACCCCCTCAGTCAGAATCACCTTCCATATAAACTGCTAAATCAATCAATCAAACAATCAATCAATCAATCAATAAACAAAGGAACACTTTTTAATCAGAGTACAGCATCATGTCAGTTCAGCTTCTGGGATATTGATCTGGTCAATTAAGTAGCGGGGGGATTATGAATCAGTTTCAGCTGCTTTGCTGTTAATAGAATGAACAACAGGTGCACGAGGGGGCAACAATGAGACAACCCCCAAAACAGGTGGAGGTCACTGACATAATTGCCTTCATCATCTTTTCTGACTGATCTTTCATGAGTTTTCCATTTGTTTAGGGTCAGTGTCACTGCTGGTAGCATGGTGCTGTACCTGGACCCTACAGAGGTTGCACAGGTAGTCCAAATCCTCCAGGATGATACATCAATATGTGCCATTGCCAGAAGGTTTGCTGTGTCTCCCAGCACAGTCACAAGAGTATGGAGGAGAATTCAGGAGACAGACAGTTAAGGATGAGCACTGCCAGAGTCCTACAAAATGACCTCCAGCAGGCCACTGGTGTGAATGTCTCTGACCAATCACAGACAGACTTCATGAGGGTGGCCTGAGGGCCTGATGTCCTGTAGTGGGGCCCTGTGCTCACTGGTTGGCACCGTGGAGCTTGATTTGCATTTGCCATAGAAGAGCAGAATTGGCAGGTCCGCTATTGGCGCCCTGTGCTTTTCACAGATGAGAGTTCAACCTGAGCACATGTGACAGAGGTGAAAGGGTCTGGAGATGACGTGGAAAACATTACGCTGCCTTTTCTTTTCTGACCTGCAAAATCATTCAGCATAGCCAGTTTGGTGGTGGGTCAGTGATGGTCTGGGGAGGCATATCCCTGGAAGGATGCACAGACCTCTACAGACTAGACAACAGCACCCTGACTGCTATTAGGTATTGGGATGGACCCACTGTCAGACCCTACACTGGCGGGTCCTGGGTTTTTCCTGGTGCAGGACAATGCCCAGCCTCAGGTGGCAAGAGTATGTAGGCAGTTCCTGGAGGATGAAGGAATTAATACCATTGACTGCCCCCCGACCTAAATCCAATAGAACACCTCTGGGACATTATGTTTTAGTCCATCTGATTGATTTACTTTTTGATGAAGACAATGTTTTGAATGACTTTTGAATGAGTAAGAAGTAAATATTTAAAAAAACAAAACAAGTACAGTCTTTAGCAGTGTGTCCTGGTTGAATTAAACATGAGACTTAAACAGTATTTAGATTTTGTTTCTTTTTATGACAATATTAAACAGGCCACACAAGATAACAATTCCACTGTTATGTTTTTGTTTGAAAAACAAGCTGAGTCACAACAAACTGTATACAAGAGAGAGACGATGACGTCGTTCGGGTTTGTCATGGCACTGACAACCAGTGTGTTTCCACACACACACACACACACACACACACACACACACACACACACACACACACACACACACACACACACACACATGCACACACACATGCACACACCTGCCTTCTCAGAAAAATGTTGTTTGACTGGCTGAATTCAAACAGTTGTATAATGTGAGGAGGATTTAGAAAGGGCCTAAATGTTCTAAAAACACTGTGTCTCAGACTAAATGAAGACTCAGTTCCTCTTTAGTTTCAATGAAAAATTAAAGCTCCGCTGTGGCAACACACAGTGAAAGGGAAGAAGCCGGAAGAACTCTGAGTTCTACAAACCTTTGCCAAGTTATGCAATAACTGAATATTATCACTTCCAGCAACTGATGTAGGAGAGGTTCTACTCTTTAGTCAACAGGGCTCTGTGACGTCATAAGGCAGGCTGTAATTAAAGCCAGATTTCAGTGTAATCACATCATAAGCAGGCACAGACCTTAAGACTACAAATCTCAGTCAAAGACCACCATAAACCATCGGAGGACAGGTTTTATCCTTGGATCCATAGTTCTTTGTAAAGCACAGAATCTTGATGTCACAAGGCCAGTTTTCAAATTCTATACAGGGATAAATGTTAAAAGAATCAAATAAAAGATTTTTGAATTAATTTTGGATTTGCAAGAAAATATCATTAGTTGTTCCAGGCAGAGTCAGACAGACACTCAGACAGACAGACAGAAAGCCAGACCTATAGACAGACAGACAGACAGGCAAACACTCAGATAGACAGACAGAAAGGCCGACTGACAGGCAGACAGACAGAAAGGCAGAGAGTCAGACAGACACTCAGACAGACAGACAGAAAACCAGACCTACAGACAGACAGATGGACAGACAGACAGAGAGACAGGCAGGAAGGGATGATCATATATCCATATTCCGCACGGTGAAGAAATAATCACAACCCAAAACAAACAAAATAAAAAATTTAAAACTAGAAGCACTCAGAGAGTGCAAACCTCCGCCAAGGCCACAGGGTCACTGACGCCATAACATCTACACACCGTGGAATCATTGAACCTAAAAAAATCTAACAATGATGTTTGCTCAGTAGTAAAAAAGTTTCATCTGCTGTGACTGGATAGCATGTATCCTTAGCGCTTGGCATCACAGTTTATTGCAACTTGCACCTTTCCCAGAAGCTACTGTCATCTGAGCACTGATATTAATATTGCATGTGCTTATAGACAAAAACAAATAAGAGACAAAATTCAATTTATTATTCAACTAAACTGCAAATATATTAATTTTTTAACATTTAGGAAACACTTCTCTAAACAAGGCCATAGGGTCACTGACCCTAAAGAGATTCCCTCCTTGGCACAGTGATCTATTTCTTTTTGTCTCTTTCTCTAAAATTGTACTCATATATAATAATCATTAGATTATTAATATATAAACAAAAATAAATTTAAGAAATATTACAATTTGAACACAAATGCACCCGAACGTGATGACAGCTGCAACTGCTTAATGCTAACTTTTAACACTGAAAATGCCATAGACATGATAACGCGTTAGCATCGGGATCCAGATCGTGATCCGGATCACCACTAAAATTTAATCACTTGTTCCTCTTGTCATTTCCAACCACTCCACAAAATTTCATCAAAATCCGTTCAAAACATTTTGAGTTATCCTGCAAACAAACAAACAAACATGACCGAAAACATAACCTGTACATTACTTTGGTCCCCATGACGCAGGGGTGGTGGCCAAGTGGTTAAAGCAATGGGTTTCAATGGGTTTCCGGGTTCAAATCCCACCCCTGCCACATTTCTCCATGTAATGTGGAGTTGCATCAGGAAAGGCATCCGGCGTAAAACCTGTGCCAATTCAACATGCAGATCCACCTTGGATTTGCTGTGGCGACCCCGAGTGCAAACAAGGGAGCAGCCGAAGGGACTTACTTACTTTGGTCCCCATGACAGTCATTATATCGCCATCTGGTGGGCAACGTGAGATATTACATTTACTGAGGACAACGTTAAAGCAACAGAACTGATGTATATTTTACTAGCAGATGTTTTTATGGAGTTATAATATAATATAACTCTATGATGGTGGGGGGTTGAGTCTATCACGTCACCATGAGGGAGTGGGACTGAACCCAAACGCGGGGAGATGAACATGCAAACTCCACACAGAAAGGGCCAGCAGGGAACCGATCCCAGGCCCTTCTTCTTGTGAGGGAACATCGGCAACCAGCCTGCGATGGCGTAATAACTACACTGCAGTAATATTAATTTGTAAATTGGATTAATTAGTAATTAGCTGTGACATGGACATTCTATTATTCTTTGTTGGATAGAATCACAGTAGTTACCAATATATCTATGTAGGTACATCGATTATCGATTAATTGAAGATTGATTCAGTTTTACACACAATGGGCCTCATGTATCAATGTTACGCACTTGTGGCGTAAATTTACGGCATAAACTTGAAATACACTAAAGTCGCCGTGACATATATCAAGCAGTGCACACCTGCCCATTTCTGGCATACTCGTGACGTGATCTTGATAAATGCGGCGGGTGGAAACGATCGTAATTATATTAAACACACCCATAAATATTCAGACTCCGCTTCAGACACACCCTCATTTTACGACATGGAAGCCAGGAAGACGGCAATGAAAAAGAACTCCACCAATCACGACGCGTGCCAATAGAGCGTCAAAAGCGGCCGTCGTATCAATTGTTTTGTAGTATATAATCAATAAAGTGTTACAGTGGTCCCTCATTAAAATAGCCCGTAATACGGGAAACCGCGACGTAGTCAGCGTTATTTTTTACAATTATTATAGATGTTTCAAAGCTGTAAAACCCCTCACTACACAGTTTATACACTTTCTCAATCAGGCATGAACATTTTCTCACTTTTCTCTCATGTGTAAACACTCTCAAAGTTCAAACCTTATTAGAAAAATAATACCAAACTGTTTTCAGGCCCAAACATTTGTTTGAGAAATTAAAATAGAATGTTTTCCTATAAATAATTATGATGGCATTTAGAACTAACGAATTAATTTTAACGATCAACGAACGAGGTCGGACACATAAGAAATTATTAATAGTGACTCTCCAGTATGTCACAGATCGGCCTCTGCGTCCTGGCGCTGCGCCTTTTCTCACTCACATCTCGCTGCAGCAGGTGTTTGTTTCCGACTGACAAACACAGTTATGAGTAGTTGTTGGCGCTCTTTTCTCTTCTGGGCAACAAGATTCTTATAAACAGATACGCAGAACACAGAACACTGTAAAAAAAAAAAGGCATGCAAAATTGGACTAAATACTCCGCGAGACTCCGAGGCCACGACAGGTGAACGGCGTTATAGCGAGGGACCACTGTATTCTCTTTTCACATGTCAATAATTCTTGACGTGGATATTTGCTTGCTCAATTAATAAGACACGCCTAATCTGTCAGATTTCTTTATTTTATAAATGTATTTCTGTATTTATTTTATTGTGACAACCGAATGGAGACGACAAAACCTGGTTGCAGCACGGGCGAATTAAGGGAATGACGAAACTACAGTTGTAATTATCAATTTCATAGTCTAAAACGATCACACCACATGAAGTTAAGCTCAGCGCTGCTCTGGCTCCAGGCTCGAAGTCTGGAGAAAAAGGCGAGCAGCGCTTTCTTTGCAGTCAGCGCTGTGACCACGGATCGTGCTCCATAACAATCCCGCAAAGGCGGGATTTGTATTGATTATTATGTAGTATAATCAGGAAAGTGTTATTTATGTAACATATGCATTGATTTGTATAATGGCACTGTTTATCATGTTGATCATCTTCATTTTTATGTGGATTCCAGCGCTGGTTCATTTTGGTGTATAATTTACGCCACCTCTCGACCTGGTGAATATTTTCAGCGCAGCGTACGCCAACGACCACATTGATAAATGCCAAGTAGCGCAGCCGTTTTGGCGTACACCCCATATACGCTCAAACATCGCCGTACGCAACGTTGATACATGAGGCCCAATGAGAGAGCTCGGTCTTCTGTCCGCCTACAATTCCCATCAGCCCTCGCTCCAAACTCCCCGGAAGAAAACCTGCGCGTTATTTTTCTGCTTCCTCTTTCCGTCAGCGGAGTTTAGGTAGGATTGTTGCTGTCTTCTTCCCTTCACTCAATCCAATCGAAATAAGTCTCTTGTTCACTCATCCGATTTAATGTGCCACTTTAAAACACGCAGCAAACGTTAATGCAATGATGTATATTTTTACTTTTTATTTTTACTTGGCAGATGTTTTTATTTTAAAGATGTAGGAGCGATAAGTTGCGCTAACAGGCCGCCGGTGAATTCTGAGCCGCTCAGACCGGCTAAAAACTCTTAAAAGGACATTTAAGATCCTTTCAGGGAGCACAGCAGTGTAATACTAACATAACATTCAGCTTTGAATTTCCTGTTTTATTTTGGCTAGTTTGTTGGTTAGTACCAGCTTAAGCTAAATATAGCAACTGCTAATGTTCTCGTCACTTGTCGGCTTTAAGTGATTTAAAATGTTGGCCTGTCGTTATCTTAAGATTTACGAACGCGTTGTAATTGAATGATGACGTCATAATGAAGTGGAGGTGATGTCATAACGTTGTTGATCAGTTTCAGGATGGGACGTGTGATCAGAGGGCAGAGAAAAGGTGCAGGTTCTGTGTTCAAAGCCCACGTGAAGCACAGGAAAGGAGCTGCCAAACTCCGGCATGTCGACTTCGCGGAACGCCACGGCTACATAAAGGGAATAGTCAAGGTAGGTGTGCTAAACCCTGTGATCTCCCAATGCCTGCAGTTTGGTTTAATCTAAAGGAATTTTGTCTTTCCTTTAAAAAAAAAAAAAAAGCTGCTTTTTTTTCTAATTGTGCTGTGGCGTTGAATCTGCCGGGCTTTATTTCCTGTTTGATTTGGCGTCACTTGTGGTAGATACAGGGGTCACATGGGCTGGTATGGTTCCTGTCAAATTCATGTTTTGGGATTCGTCTTTTGTATTCATATCGACACTTGTTTTTTCTTTTTTTTTTGTTTTTTTTGTTTTTTTACACTTCAGAATGTTGGAGTGGTTATAACCTGCTGTTCTCTGCCTTCAGGATATCATCCATGACCCTGGCCGTGGCGCTCCCTTGGCCAAAGTGGTCTTCCGTGACCCTTACCGCTTCAAGAAGAGGACTGAGCTGTTCATCGCTGCCGAGGGCATCCACACCGGACAGTTCATCTACTGCGGCAAGAAGGGTGAGAGTCTCCACACGCCGCAGAGAAGCAGCATTTTTAAGTCATACAACAGGAAGTTAACCATTCCTCTATTTCGCGGAGGTTCTCAGGATGGACGGTTTTACATTTGTTGATCGTTTAATAGGGCAGTGCAGTCTCTTTTGAACCCTGCGCGTTATCGCGGGATTTGACCACTTATGGAGACAGCCTCCCATTGTGCAATATATACACAGCATAACTTCACATGGAAAAATGGTGTACTGTTTTCTTTTTGGCTGCAATCACAGAAGCTGTTGCGAAAAGTGCAGTTTTTTCAGTTCCCAGTGGAGTAGGGAAGACAATGCATAAAAATCCCAAATTAAAGAGCTGATAATACAGAATAAAGTGCAGTTTATACTCCAGAAAATACAGTAATTCAACACTACAGCTGAATCTTAGTATTATTGTTATTATTATTAACCTCATTAGTTTGTGCAATAGCAGACATTGCAAACTGTCACCCACAGTTTCTCTGCTCTGACAGTGATGTCATACAAACATATTTTTCACCCTGTCAGATACACATTGATATGGTTCAACAGGTACGTTCAAACATATGTTAAAGTTTGAAGCAAAAAAAGGCTGACACACAGAGGTGAGGCAAGAATCTCCACTGTCTGCTCTCTGTGAAACACCCTGTTTTGTTTTAAATGAAGGCGACGTTTCTGCACCCAGTGTACAGAACAAATCATCAGGTTTTATTATTTATCATGCTGAAATAAATTATTTAGAATTTTAAACATGACAATAACAAACTACAGAGCAGGAGTCATGGCCAACTAGTTAGTGCACCTGGTTTCAGTGGAGAAGGTTCCCGGTTCAACCCCCACCCCTGCCACGTTTCTCTATGCAATGTCAGGTTGTGTCAGGAAAGGCATCCGTTGTAAAACTTCTGCCAAATCAACATGCAGATCCACCTCAGATTTGCTGTGGCAACCCCGAGTGCAAACTGGAGCAACTGAAGGGACTGTTAAACTGCAGACGGTGTGATATATATATATATATACACTCAACAAAAATATAAACGCAACACTTTTGGTTTTGCTCCCATTTTGTATGAGATGAACTCAAAGTTCTAAATCTTTTTCCACATACACAATATCACCATTTCTCTCAAATATTGTTCACAAACCAGTCTAAATCTGTGATAGTGAGCACTTCTCCTTTGCTGAGATAATCCATCCCATCTCACAGATGTGCCATACCAAGATGCTGATTAGACACCATGATTAGTGCACAGGTGTGCCTTAGACTGCCCACAATAAAAGGCCACTCTGAAAGGTGCAGTTTTATCACACAGCACAATGCCACAGATGTCGCAAGATTTGAGGGAGCGTGCAGTTGGCATGCTGACAGCAGGAATGTCAACCAGAGCTGTTGCTCGTGTATTGAATGCTCATGTCTCTACCATAAGCCGTCTCCAAAGTCGTTTCACAGAATTTGGCAGTACATCCAACCAGCCTCACAACCGCAGACCACGTGTAACCACACCAGCCCAGGACCTCCACATCCAGCATGTTCACCTCCAAGATCGTCTGAGACCAGCCACTCGGACAGCTGCTGAAACAATCGGTTTGCAAAACCAAAGAATTTCTGCACAAACTATCAGAAACCATCTCAGGGAAGCTCATCTGCATGCTCGTCGTCCTCATCGGGGTCTCGACCTGACTCCAGTTTGTCATCGTAACCGACTTGAGTGGGCAAATGCTCACATTCGCTGGCATTTGGCACGTTGGAGAGGTGTTTTCTTCACGGATGATGTGAAGGAGATGTGTTGCACTGCATGAGGCAAATGGTGGTCACACCAGATACTGACTGGTATCCCCCCCAATAAAACAAAACTGCACCTTTCAGAGTGGCCTTTTATTGTGGGCAGTCTAAGGCACACCTGTGCACTAATCATGGTGTCTAATCAGCATCTTGATATGGCACACCTGTGAGGTGAGATGGATTATCTCAGCAAAGAAGAAGTGCTCACTATCACAGATTAAGACTGGTTTGTAAGCAATATTTGAGGGAAATGGTGATACTGTGTATGTGGAAAAAGTTTTAGATCTTTGAGTTCATCTCATACAAAATGGGAGCAAAACCAAAAGTGTTGCGTTTATATTTTTGTTGAGTATATATATATATAAAAAAGCTGAACTGCTCAGGTGCAGTTTTTCCTTGTTGCCTTTGCAATGGGTCACGTGATTTATTAGAAGCTAACAGCATTTGTCTCCCACAGCTCAGCTGAATATCGGTAATGTCCTGCCCGTGGGCACTATGCCAGAGGGAACCATCATCTGCTGCCTGGAGGAGAAGCCCGGTGACAGGGGCAAGTTGGCCCGGGCTTCAGGAAACTACGCCACAGTCATCTCCCACAACCCCGAGACCAAAAAGTCCAGAGTGAAACTGCCGTCAGGCTCCAAGAAGGTCATCTCCTCCGCTAACAGAGCCGTTGTCGGTAAAGACGCATTTTAGAAAATACGTGAAGTCTGTCGAGTTGTGGCGTCTGGGTGATGTGGTTAATGCGGTGTCTGATTCTGTCCTGTTTTGAAGGCGTGGTTGCTGGAGGGGGTCGTATTGACAAGCCCATCCTGAAGGCTGGTCGTGCCTACCACAAGTACAAGGCCAAGAGGAACTGCTGGCCTCGCGTGCGTGGTGTGGCCATGAACGTAAGTACACAAACCGAACCTGTCACAGGAAATCCACCGTTCGAGTTCTATGTTTTTGGATGTCGAGAAACCGTCTCCACTCTTGTTTAAAAATCGAGGAATTCTTGACTTATGTCACAGAAGCCTAAAATCAGCTGTTTCAGGCTTTGATTTTAATTCAGAAAGTTTGAGGACATCTAACATGAAAAGCAAAAAAAGAAAGAGACCCGCACAGCCAGTCAGCTCCCAAGCAAACCTGTAATGCAGCACCAAAAAAATGTGACGTTTCGGGCCTCGCCCTTCCTCAGACATTCCTCAGACATTGTCTGAGGAAGGGCGAGGCCCGAAACGTCACATTTTTTTGGTGCTGCATTAAAGGTTTGCTTGGGAGCTGACTGGCTGTGCGGGTCTCTTTCTTTTTTTGCTTTTGATGCTATTTTTTGACCCTGCACCCCAATACATTTTGTGATGTGCGTGTCATTTCATGATTTTCTGACATCTAACATGAAACCTCAAACTCATGAAGGTAAACACTTTATTCTAATCCAATTACATTTGTAATTTGCAAATGTGATTGGTTAATTGTGTGAGATTTCAAACCATAAAATATCACGGTGACGGTGGCAAAATATTTGACCGTTTTACATTTGATGTATTACTCCGCGCCTTGACCGCGCACATTGCTATGCAGCTGTCAATAATGGTGCTGTCAGCTGAGAGTGATTTTAAAAACTGACAGAGTGACAATGATGGTGAAGTGGGTGAATTTAAGCTACCATACCAAAGTATTGATGTGGATTGTAATACAGAATTACTCAGTGCTGTTGATAAGATGGAGAAGTCTGTGTGTCTGCTCACAGAATTTCCAGTTTGTCATGAAAACGCTGTTGCTACGGTAAGCTTCACCAAAAACATGGATCCAGGATGAATTGCTTACAGAAAAATAAACCGTGCAAGCGATGGAATTGGATTAGAATGGGAATAACCCCCTTGTGTCTGATGATTTCCACTAATGTGTCGCCGGTAAAACTCAATTTGTGACCGGAAAATCCAGCATTAATGTCTGCAGATCATCAGACACAATAGGGTTATTCCCTAATTAAAAACTGATTTACACTCAACAAAAATATAAACGCAACACTTTTGGTTTTGCTCCCATTTTGTATGAGATTAACTCAAAGATCTAAAACTTTTTCCACATACACAATATCACCATTTCCCTCAAATATTGTTCATAAACCAGTCTAAATCTGTGATAGTGAGCACTTCTCTTTTGCTGAGATAATCCATCCCACCTCACAGGTGTGCCATATCAAGATGCTGATTAGACACCATGATTAGTGCACAGGTGTGCCATAGACTGTCCACAATAAAAGGCCACTCTGAAAGGTGCAGTTTTGTTTTATTGGGGGGATACCAGTCAGTATCTGGTGTGACCACCATTTGCCTCATGCAGTGCAACACATCTCCTTCGCATAGAGTTGATCAGGTTGTCAATTGTGGCCTGTGGAATGTTGGTCCACTCCTCTTCAATGGCTGTGCAAAGTTGCCGGATATTGGCAGGAACTGGTACACGCTGTCGTATATGCCGGTTCAGAGCATCCCAAACATGCTGAATGGGTGACATGTCCGGTGAGTATGCCGGCCATGCAAGAACTGGGACATTTTCAGCTTCTAAGAATTGTGGGGCTGTGCATTATCCTGCTGCAGCATGAGGTGATGTTCTTGGATGTATGGCACAACAATGGGCCTCAGGATCTTGTCACGGTATCTCTGTGCATTCAAAATGCCATCAATAAAATGCACCTGTGTTCTTCGTCCATAACAGACGTCTGCCCATACCATAACCCCACCGCCACCATGGGCCACTCGATCCACAACATTGACATCAGAAAACCGCTCACCCATACGACGCCACACACGCTGTCTGCCATCTGCCCTGGACAGTGTGAACCGGGATTCATCAGTGAAGAGAACACCTCTCCAACGTGCCAAACGCCAGCGAATGTGAGCATTTGCCCATTCAAGTCGGTTACGACGACGAACTGGAGTCAGGTCGAGACCCCGATGAGGATGAAAAGCATGTAGACGAGCTTCCCTGAGACGGTTTCTGACAGTTTGTGCAGAAATTCTTTGGTTATGCAAACCGATTGTTTCAGCAGCTGTCCAAGTGGCTGGTCTCAGGCGATCTTGGAGGTGAACATGCTGGATGTGGAGGTCCTGGGCTGGTGTGGTTGCACGTGGTCTGCGGTTGTGAGGCTGGTTGGATGTACTGCCAAATTCTCTGAAATGCCTTTGGAGACGGCTTATGGTAGAGAAATGAACATTCAATACGCGAGCAACAGCTCTGGTTGACATTCCTGCTGTCAGCATGCCAACTGCACGCTCCCTCAAATCTTGCGACATCTGTGGCATTGTGCTGTGTGATAAAACTGCACCTTTCAGAGTGGCCTTTTATTGTGGGCAGTCTAAGGCACACCTGTGCACTAATCATGGTGTCTAATCAGCATCTTGGTATGGCACACCTGTGAGGTGGGATGGAAAAGGTTTTAGATCTTTGAGTTCATCTCATACAAAATGGAAGCAAAACCAAAAGTGTTGCGTTTATATTTTTGTTGAGTGTATGTGTGTGTGTGTGTGTGTATATATATATATATATATATATATATATATATATATATATATATATATATATATATATAAAAATGTGTATATGACTCTTTTTAATTCTTATTTGATCAAAAGCTTGATTCATTTAATTTTAAAAACTAAAACTGAGTGAGGCCAGATGAAGCTTCAGAGTGGAGACTTCAGGCAGAAGCAGTTCACTAGTGACTGCTCACATCTACTGGTCCAAACGTACAGCAGAACCTGGAGGGTTCACAGACCCACTCCTCAGTCTGAGGAACACAGTGGACTGGTGACAGGCACACCTTTTCATCAGTGACCATCAGAAGGCGCTGCAAATAAAAAAGGGACTTGTTCTGCAACCACAGCTTTAAGCACTTGGGTCATAACACTGCGATGGAGTCATACTCTCACGCGCGCCACTATCTCAGGCAGTGGATGCTCTCGTTTTGGCCGAACCATGATATATAGTTTCTGTATATTCTGTGTTAGTACTCGCCCGCGGCCAACATTCTTGATGAATTCCTGCACAAAAAGTAGTTCCCAGACCTGCAATGACAGTGCGTTTTCATGTGTAACAAAAACATCAGGAGTATAGTTGCACAAGAACTTGTGTATCTCGTGTGTTTTTATGCCTAAATGATCGTAAGTCATTATACTCATCCAGCAGCATCTTATGTTGGCAAATTCAGCACTGGGTCAGGCGAAAGTAGTCCGGAGAGCTATCCCACAATGCCAAAATATCAGCGATGTCAGTCCGAGAGTGCCGCGCTGAGCAGTGTGCGATGGAGTCTTTGCTTTTTTGATGCTCAAAATTATTATTTCCTGTCGCCATCCCTGGTTGCTTTGGTGATGTATGAGCTCTCAGATAATCGGTGCCAGATTGCCGCCTCTCAGTCGTGAAACATGCTCAGATCCAGATTCTCTTTTTAGAGGGTGGAGATAGAAAAGGGCTGGACGATCAAGACAAGCTTCACAACGCTGTTAGAGTGACCGTTGATTGATCCATCAGTTTAATTTGCATCATGGAAACTCTTTGTGATGTGTTTGTGCTCTTAGTGCTTTAGTAATATTTACTGAGCAATTAATATTTTTAAAAATGTTATTCTCAAGCAGTTTTTTTTTTTTTTTTTGAAAAACGTCACAAGTGGCAAACTGCAATAGACACAAAACAAAAAGTTCTCGCCGCTCCGGCGCATTATTAAAATAAATGGATCACGAACTGACTAAATGTGAACACTGATTTGTTCGCCACACTGACATTTTCCTTCTCTTCCTGTCCAGCCTGTGGAGCATCCGTTTGGTGGCGGTAACCATCAGCACATCGGCAAACCCTCAACGATTAGACGGGACGCACCTGCTGGTCGTAAAGTCGGTCTCATCGCTGCCCGCCGTACAGGCCGGCTGCGTGGAACAAAGACCGTCCAGGAGAAGGAGAACTAATATGTTGGTAATAAAAATGTTTCAAAACGAAACCTGCTTCACTCGCATCATTTCCTACAGAATCCAGACCAACATTTATAACCCCTGACTTCAGTGTGGTAATAAAATAAGTTTTGTCAGTGAATATAAACTTCTAGCATGAGCAGGTTTAGTGCTGACAAGCGGAGGAAGCTACATTCATGATGTCAAAGATTTTGCACATTTTGATAGATCAAAGGACGTCCGGAGCTTTGGACTTGTTGACATAAGGGCATCTGTGAATGACGACTCACCGGAATTCTGTAATTCACGGCAAAAGCTGTGGAATCGCCACACTTGGAGGATCTTCACACATTTATATGTAGCAAAAAAAAAAAAAGTTATTTTGTCAAACCCATTAAAGTTACAATAATTGCTTTTTTTTTTTTTTTTTTTCCTTTCCAGATTAATTGGAGGAAAAAAATTCAGAACAGTGAGTTGGAATTCGCTCGTGAAAAATTCAACTCTGGAACACTGATTTTGACAGATGACTAGCTGGACGGAGTCGTGGACTACAACCCCTGGCAAAAATTATGGAATCACCGTCCTCGGAGGATGTTCATTCAGTTCTTTAATTTTGTAGAAAAAAAAGCAGATCACAGACATGACACAAAACAAGTCATTTCAAATGGCAACTTTCTGGCTTTAAGAAACACTATAAGAAATCAAGAAAAAAATATTATGGCAGTAACGGTTACGTTTTTAGACCAAGCAGAGGAAAAAAATATGGAATCACTCAATTCTGAGGAAAAAATTATGGAATCACCCTGTAAGTTTTCATCCTCAAAACTAACACCCGCATCAAATCAGATCTGTTCGTTGACATTGACCCTACGTGTCTTTTTGCAAGGAATGTTTTCGCAGTTTTTGCTCTATGGCAAGATGCATTATCATCTTGAAAAATGATTTCATCATCCCCAAACATCCTTTCAGTTGTCCAAAATATCAACGTAAACTTGTGCATTTATTGATGAAGTAATGACAGCCATCTCCCCAGTGCCTTTACCTGACATGCAGCCCCATATCATCAATGACTGGAAATTTACGTTCTCTTCAGGCAGTCATCTTTATAAATCTCATTGGAACGGCACCAAACAAAAGTTCCAGCATCATCACCTTGCCCAATGCAGATTCGAGATTCATCACTGAATGTGACTTTCATCCAGTCATCCACAGTCCATGATTGCTTTTCCTTAGCCCATTGTAACCTTGTTTTTTTTTCCTGTTTAGGTGTTGATGGCTTTCGTTTAGCTTTTCTGTATGTAAATCCCATTTCCATTAGGCGGTTTCTTACAGTTCGGTCACAGATGTTGACTCCAGTTTCCTCCCATTTGTTCCTCATTTGTTTTGTTGTGCATTTTTCGATTTTTGAGACATATTGCTTTAAGTTTTCTGTCTTGACGCTTTGATGTCTTCCTTGGTCTACCAGTATGTTTGCCTTTAACAACCTTCCCATGTTGTTTGTATTTGGTCCAGAGTTTAGACACAGCTGACTGTGAACAACCAACATCTTTTGCAACATTGCATGATGATTTACTCTCTTTTAAGAGTTTGATAATCCTCTCCTTTGTTTCAGTTGACATATCTCGTGTTGGAGCCATGATTCATGTCAGTCCACTTGGTGCAACAGCTCTCCAAGGTGTGTTCACTCCTTTTTAGATGCAGACTAACAAGCAGATCTGATATGATGCAGGTGTTAGTTTTGGGGATGAAAATTTACAGGGTGATTCCATAATTTTTTCCTCAGAATTGAGTGATTCCATATTTTTTTCCTCTGCTTGGTCTAAAAAAGTAACCATTACTGACTGCCACAATCTTTTTTCTTGATTTCTTATAGTGTTTCTTAAAGCCAGAAAGTTGCCATTTGAAATGACTTTAATTTTGTGTCATGTCTGTGATCTGCTTTTTTTTTTTACAAAATTAAACAACTGAACATCCTCCGAGGCCGGTGATTCCATAATTTTTGCCAGGGGTTGTAGTTGCTTTATTTTCCGGCAGATTTTCAGTTGGACTGAGATCTGGACTGTTGACTGACTGTAGTTTGCAATAATGTCTTTCCTAATGATCAAACTTCATATGTGTTGCAGATGGTGACCTCAAAAACCCTCTTGATTTGGGGTCATAACCATGAATGTACTTTGTAAAATCAGAAAAGCGTCACTTGTCAGTGGTAGATGTTTGTCCAGGATGCTGTCAGCTGGTGCAGACAATGTGCTCCTTTAATCAGTGGCAGGAGAAAAGTGTCCATAACGTGAATTTATCCTCTGTGAGATAAAGTTTATCTAAAAATGTTGCACTGACTGTTGAGGTGACGATTCTCTCCTGATCTTAGACCTGCAACCTCATGTTCCAATGAAACGGCACCAGATAAAAGTTTGAGATTTTGGTGATGATAATTCAAATGGAAAAACTAATTTGAAAATTAAAAAGAAATGGCACAAATGCTTCTTAATTTTCAAAACATGGACATGTGATTTGACTCAAATACTATCAACCATTCAATCAACCTATTTGAATTTTCATTCATTTCATGCACTGCTCTATTGCTAAATGCTTTATATTTTATTTATGAGTCAAATTGTGCCCATGTTTTGAAAGTTAAACATTTGTGCTATTTTTAATTTTCAAAAAAAAAAAATTTTCCTCATTTGAATTATGATCAGCAGATGGTTCCATAATTACAGAATGCTATCACCTGATTCATCCATAGCTTCTCTTTAGTTCACTGGGACTTTTTTCCAGTTTAGGTGTTCATACTGGTTTTGGTTTGTCATAAATGTGTTCAACAGTTTTAAGGTCTGATTTTAAAATAACTGCAAGTGAACCAATTTTGAATAAGAGTGTTTGATAAAATTCAGTTATTTAATAAAAAACTGAAAGAGACTCTGTGTGTGTGTGTGTGTGTATATATATGTATATATATGTATGTATATATATATGTATGTGTATATATATATGTATGTGTATATATATATGTATGTGTATATATATATGTATGTGTATATATATATGTATGTGTATATATATATATATATATATATATATATATATATATACCAGGGATGAATACATTACTATTTCCAAATAAACTATGGTACATGTCTGGAGTCGGGCAGTTCTAAGAAAGAAAAATGTGACAACACAAGAACAGTAAGGGAAGCCACCACCAAAGGAGTTACAGGTTTCTGCAGCTTCTGGGTGGACTGGAAGACAATTTTCATAAAAGAAAACAGAGACTCTTGTATTTAAACTAGCTCAAACAGCATTTGTTTTATTTTCTCTTTATTTTTAAATGGTTTTCTTCATATACTTTTTTGGGTGGTGGTGGTGGGTGGGGTGCATCCCCCCATTTGTGCTCATCATAGGCTCTTATAATTTGGATCAAGATTCTTTGATGTTACATAGTTGTACTCTTACAACATGCAGTGAAATTTACCGACTTCACTCCAAAACTGCCACCACACAAGTAATAAATTACATAAAAATTGCATTCATTTAACATTTATTTAACCAGGTTAGTCCCAGATCAAGATCTTTTACAAGGGAGACCTGGACAGTAATAAAGTGTCCAGTCCACCTAACCTGCATGACTTGAAATGTGGGAGGAAGCCGAAGCACCCTAGGGAAACCATGCAAACACAGAACATGCAAACTCCACACAGAAAGACCAATCAATCAATCAATCAATTTTTTTATATAGCGCCAAATCACAACAAACAGTTGCCCCAAGGTGCTTTATATTGTAAGGCAAGGCCATACAATAATTATGTAAAACCCCAACGGTCAAAACGACCCCCTGTGAGCAAGCACTTGGCTACAGTGGGAAGGAAAAACTCCCTTTTAACAGGAAGAAACCTCCAGCAGAACCAGGCTCAGGGAGGGGCAGTCTTCTGCTGGGACTGGTTGGGGCTGAGGGAGAGAACCAAGAAAAAGACATGCTGTGGAGGGGAGCAGAGATCAATCACTAATGATTAAATGCAGAGTGGTGCATACAGAGCAAAAAGAGAAAGAAACAGTGCATCATGGGAACCCCCCAGCAGTCTACGTCTATAGCAGCATAACTAAGGGATGGTTCAGGGTCACCTGATCCAGCCCTAACTATAAGCTTTAGCAAAAAGGAAAGTTTTAAGCCTAATCTTAAAAGTAGAGAGGGTGTCTGTCTCCCTGATCTGAATTGGGAGCTGGTTCCACAGGAGAGGAGCCTGAAAGCTGAAGGCTCTGCCTCCCATTCTACTCTTACAAACCCTAGGAACTACAAGTAAGCCTGCAGTCTGAGAGCGAAGCGCTCTATTGGGGTGATATGGTACTATGAGGTCCCTAAGATAAGACGGGACCTGATTATTCAAAACCTTATAAGTAAGAAGAAGAATTTTAAATTCTATTCTAGAATTAACAGGAAGCCAATGAAGAGAGGCCAATATGGGTGAGATATGCTCTCTCCTTCTAGTCCCCGTCAGTACTCTAGCTGCAGCATTTTGAATTAACTGAAGGCTTTTTAGGGAACTTTTAGGACAACCTGATAATAATGAATTACAATAGTCCAGCCTAGAGGAAATAAATGCATGAATTAGTTTTTCAGCATCACTCTGAGACAAGACCTTTCTGATTTTAGAGATATTGCGTAATTGCAAAAAAGCAGTCCTACATATTTGTTTAATATGCGCTTTGAATGACATATCCTGATCAAAAATGACTCCAAGATTTCTCACAGTATTACTAGAGGTCAGGGTAATGCCATCCAGAGTAAGGATCTGGTTAGACACCATGTTTCTAAGATTTGTGGGGCCAAGTACAATAACTTCAGTTTTATCTGAGTTTAAAAGCAGGAAATTAGAGGTCATCCATGTCTTTATGTCTGTAAGACAATCCTGCAGTTTAGCTAATTGGTGTGTGTCCTCTGGCTTCATGGATAGATAAAGCTGGGTATCATCTGCGTAACAATGAAAATTTAAGCAATACCGTCTAATAATACTGCCTAAGGGAAGCATGTATAAAGTAAATAAAATTGGTCCTAGCACAGAACCTTGTGGAACTCCATAATTAACTTTAGTCTGTGAAGAAGATTCCCCATTTACATGAACAAATTGTAATCTATTAGACAAATATGATTCAAACCACCGCAGCGCAGTGCCTTTAATACCTATGGCATGCTCTAATCTCTGTAATAAAATTTTATGGTCAACAGTATCAAAAGCAGCACTGAGGTCTAACAGAACAAGCACAGAGATGAGTCCACTGTCCGAGGCCATAAGAAGATCATTTGTAACCTTCACTAATGCTGTTTCTGTACTATGATGAATTCTAAAACCTGACTGAAACTCTTCAAATAGACCATTCCTCTGCAGATGATCAGTTAGCTGTTTTACAACTACCCTTTCAAGAATTTTTGAGAGAAAAGGAAGGTTGGAGATTGGCCTATAATTAGCTAAGATAGCTGGGTCAAGTGATGGCTTTTTAAGTAATGGTTTAATTACTGCCACCTTAAAAGCCTGTGGTACATAGCCAACTAACAAAGATAGATTGATCATATTTAAGATCGAAGCATTAAATAATGGTAGGGCTTCCTTGAGCAGCCTGGTAGGAATGGGGTCTAATAAACATGTTGATGGTTTGGATGAAGTAACTAATGAGAATAACTCAGAACAATCGGAGAGAAAGAGTCTAACCAAATACCGGCATCACTGAAAGCAGCCAAAGATAACGATACGTCTTTGGGATGGTTATGAGTAATTTTTTCTCTAATAGTTAAAATTTTGTTAGCAAAGAAAGTCATGAAGTCATTACTAGTTAAAGTTAATGGAATACTCAGCTCAATAGAGCTCTGACTCTTTGTCAGCCTGGCTACAGTGCTGAAAAGAAACCTGGGGTTGTTCTTATTTTCTTCAATTAGTGATGAGTAGAAAGATGTCCTAGCTTTACGGAGGGCAGAGGCCACAGGGCGGAATCAAATCCATGACCTTACTGTGAGGCAAGAGCGCTAACCACTAATTCACCATGGTGCCTGCCATATATAAAAGCACAAACATACCTAAGAATACTAAAAGACGCAGACATAAAATAGGTCGACACCCATGGAGCCACATTGATGCTGGTGGGAGGGGATAGTGTAAGAATACTGCCTCCTCCTGAAATCCATCAGCTCCTTTGTTTTTACCGACACTCAGTTGGAGACAGTCTGACACCACGATCTGTACTACATTCAAGTGGTCTGTTTCATTGTTGGTTGGAAATGGACCCAGCACGCTCATGTCCTCAGCAAATTTGATTAAGACTAGAGCTAAGAGTACAGCAGTGGGCTATAGCACACACCCTTGCGGCGCTCCTGTGTTGTGATAGCGCTCACTACCTGGATCTACCTGTGAGGAAGTCCCCCCCCACACAGACCACTATTCAGACACAGGTGCCTCAGTCTCTGAACTGTAATCAATGAACAATAATCTTGTGTAGTTCCCATTGTTCTTGTCCACATGGCTGAAGGTGATGTTTCAGGGTATGGGAGACGTGTCCTCAATTGATCTGTTGATATGGTAAGGTTGATATGGTAAGTCAAGTAGAGTGGATCAGTGGTGTTGGGGATGGAGGCAGAGTATTTACACTTGTTCTTGACAAGTGTAAACACGTTCATAACTACTGAGGTAAACGCTACAGGCAGCAGGCAATCATTTTGACAGGATCTCCATCCTGGACTGTTCTTCACCACTGGGATGACAATGACAATTGATCCCTTTAAAGCCTGCAGGCACAGACAAGTGAGACAGGGACTTATTCCATCTGGACCAAGCGCTTTGCATGCGTTAGCCCGCCACGGTGCCCTGCGTGCCTCATTTTTGTCAACACTAATCACATGTTCTTTGCCGTGTGGAGACAGATGACATTTGTAATTACTGTGTTAAACCAGAGGACACTCACTTATTCATCCACTGTATTTTACTGGGTACAGGGCCCAGACTTTAAAACAGAAGTCATTAAATTTTATAAAACTGCTCCCACCACAACCCAGAGGCATGAAATTAAATTTTATTTACTTTAAGCCATAATGCTCAGCTGCTGAATGTAATTATATCATATTTGTAATTTATTTGCTACTAAGAAAATTGGACAAACACCCTCAACATAGTGATTCCATAATTTCTGCCCCAAGCACATTGAGCCTCATGGGGGCGGGGCCATCATGAACTACACTTAAACAGTTCTGGTACACTAATCTATTCACAAGTACAGATGTGACAAAGACAAGATTCCATGTTCTTTATTTGCTAAGGGCGCAATGCTTTTTTTTTCTTTTGTTATATTTCTGTGCACAAAAAACCTCACAAAGTGAAAGTCCACATCGCGACTGTAGCTCCAGAATTCAACGTCACACCATGGCCAAAACAAAAGTCGGCAAAAAACAGGGCGCAGAACTCTGTACAGTCATCTTCTTTAAAAATAACAAGGACAAAAATGTTCCTCTTAAATCAAATTCTATTTTTAGTGAAATACAACAAAATAAATTCTATAAAATAAGAGCAAAATATTTAAATACGGTGGGCAGAATATTTTCATTTGCAGGAGTATTTGGTATGTTTTAAACAAAAAAAAAAAAAAAAAAAAAAACACTTATTCAAGTTACCAATTAAATACAGTATTTACTGATGTTTACCTTTAACCCCCACAGAATTACAAGTTAGCTCTACTTGCAATGTGACTAACCAGCCGCTATTCTTACAGAACAAACCCGCTGTGAATCTCCATAGAGACAGGGGAGGGGCGTGTCTCATTGTCGCCCGGGATCGGGTTTCACGGCGGCCCCAGCAGAATGCCCGACGCCTGCGGCTCCACGGCAGAAAGAATCAGTCTACGACTAGGCTCTACTGAAGAGACACAAAGCAAACCACACAGTCTAATCCGCCGGATCGCCTGGCGAAGCCGCTTCCTGTTGCATATGCGTTTTGCTTGTCCGAGTTCCTATAGAACAACGTTAAATCATTTCAACCCACCAAAACTGACTGCTGAATGTGAAGTCGGAGGATTATAATGTGCAATTAAAAGCGACTTATTAATACATCTGAAAATATCGGCCTCGCTGTGGGCAGGATAGAAAAAACAAAAAAACAAAACAAAAAACACCTGAGGGTAGCTCCCCCCTCTGGAGACGTGGAGTAAGAACAGCTTCAGGTTTGCTCTGATCACAAGTCTTCCCTTTTGGCTACACTATTCTGGTGAGAAGCCATGCTAAATGTTACAGCATATTAACTAGAGCTTCAAAATGGTCGAATTAACAGAAAGAACACACAGAAGAAGAAAAAAAGAAAGGCAATGAGAGTTTGAGAACAAATGTTGCATCACTGCTTTTCCCCCCCACCAAACATCGTAAAAGTTCACCCAACCGTTCTGTAGATCACGCTAAAACCAACCAATCGCTCATTGATTTGGCGCAGGTCAAAAGGTCGCCAAGGAGCTGAAGAGGAACAATAATAAGGATCAGAAACTGTCCGATAGCAGAACCAACTTCACCCGCTGAGTGTGGGTGATAAAACAAAGTTTTTGTCTTCTTACAGTTTATTTTTTGTTTGGGGGAGAGGGGTTTAAACTTATTTATAATATCCATTTTTGTTTTTCAGAATAACTGCAACATCTCCCAACAGCAAACCGGCGAGTTATGCTACCAAGGGATCGAACAGTCGGAAACATTAACATACTATGTACATCTTTTCGTCGCGTAGACAAGCACGTCGGCATCGTCAGCTCCGGGTTTCTTTAGCGCAGCTCGGTCCCTCGCCTCTGCAGCCGCCGACAGGCCCCGGTCACAAAGTCAGGCAGCCCCAGGCCAGGGAAGAGCGCCTCCCACAGGCTGACAGGAGGGACTCTTACAAGTGGCCTGGAGGTGTGGCTCTGGCCTGCCCTGGGGCCACAGAGAGAGCGAGAGGTCTGACCAGGAGCTCCGTTGACCAAAGGGTGAGAGGAGGAAGAGCGGGACGATGGAGGCTCGAGGCACAGCAGACGGGGAGGGCGGGGCTTACTCCTTGGGAGGGGCGGGCGCTGAGGTGGAGGCGGGGGCCGGGGCAACCTCCTCAGTGCTCTCCCAGTTCTCTTGTGCTCGTGGGCCCGGGCCGGAAGCTGGACCAGGTCCTGGGGCGGGGGCCTGCGTGGGGCCTGGGGTTGGGGCCAAGGCAGGACCAGGACGTGGAGGGTTGTTCATGTGCTGAGCAGCTGGTCCCGTGTACGGTTGCCCGTGAGGGTGGTTGTTCTGTTTGAGGACAAAAAAAAAAAAAAAAAAACACACACACACACACACACACACACAAATCAGTCAGTGACCCAAAGAGACGAAAAACCCAGCAGCAGCACGCGACGGTCTGAATGTAGACGTGACAATTCCTCAAAGACCCACGAACATCAGAATCTGGACCAGACGGTGTCTCAGTCAAGTCTGGACATCACGCTTGCAAACATCCATGGTTTTCAGTTTAATAAGAGGAACTTTCAGGAAAAATTCAACAATTACAAAATTCAAACTTGAGCACAAACCTCCACCAATTCCACATATTTTTACCTTGGAAAAAATCTTCAAGGTTGAAGTCCTGTTAGAAGTGGCTTTTCAGAAGCTAAATTAGATTTGACCAAATTTCATGATGCAGTTAAATCAAAGCTGTTTTTTTTTTGTGTGGCGTTAGGTTTTTTTTTCAGTTTCTGAATTCTTTTTCAGATAATTTTCACAGAACATGGGTTATCTCTGCTGTGCACAATCTGTTGTTGCTTTTTGACACTTGATTTCCGACTGATAACTGGTAAACGAGGAACTTCCATCCAAATGAGAGTGACTGATGCACTTTTCATTGAGATATAATGCAAAATGTACACTAAATGGGCTTTTCAATATTACATTCAAATGACCACAAAATTGACAATCTGGATCAGATCCATATCAAACTTTGTCAAGTGATAGTGAGTGCCAGTCTGCACCTCACCTTCAAATATGAGTGTGATTGGGGCATGTTTGTTTAAGATATAATGTGAAATATACTTTAAATGGAAGCCTTATGTATATGTTGCCTACAGGTCTATTTTAGGTGGTGAATAAGTATCTTGGTTACCTGCTGGAACTGGGCGGAGCCAGGAGAATGCGGGTATAGAGACGTGTCCTCAGGCGGGGATGAGTCCTGATCGTCTGGTGCCTCCTGCTCATCTGGTTCCTTTCAAAACAATGACAAAAAAAATAAAAAAATAAATAAAAATAAAAAAAATTGATGGTTCTTGAAACACACACATACACACGAGTGTAGGCTGAAAAGTTCTAAGGCTCACTATGATGCATTAACTGCATTATAGTGAGCATTAGAACTTTTCAGCCTACACTCGTGTGTTGTGTATATATACGAGGTCTGTTAGAAAAGTATCCGACCTTTTTATTTTTTCAAAAACCTGATGGAGTTGAATCACGTGTGCTTGCATGAGCAAACCTTGAGCCTTTGTGCGCATGCATGAACTTTTTCACGCCTGTCGATTGCGTCATTTGCTTGTAAGCAGCCTTTGTGTGAGGATGGGTGGAGTCTCTCGTCGTTTTTTCTTTGCAAGGAAATGGTGGAACAACTGGAGCAGCGCGACGGCATCAAATTTTGCCAGAAACTGGGTGACAGCCAGGTGGAAACCATTCGGATTATTCAGACGGCTTTCGGTGGCTTTTCAGTCGTATGACTATCCGAGAAATTGTGGAAGAGGTGGGCATGTCACAACATGTCCTGTGAGGCTTCAACATGGTGGCACTTTTGTTCCGCCATCAGCTTCGTGCCAAAGCCATCGGCATGAATTTCACTGCAACTCTTTTCATGGCAAAATCTTCTGTCACAATGGAATGTGCCGAAAAAGTGCTGATGTCCACCTCTTCCGCAATTTCTTGGATAGTCACACGACGGTCCCACATCACCACAGTGTTCACTTTGGAAATGATCCGGTCATTTCAGCATGTTTATGGCCGACCAGAGCGTGGCTCGCTCTCCACCGTTGTGCGGACGTCTTTAAACCGGTTGTACCGCTCCTTAATCTATGTGATGCCTATAGCATCATCATCGAAAGCCGTCTGAATCTTCCGAATGGTTTCCACCTGGCTGTCGCCCAGTTTCGGGCAAAATTTGATGCAGTCACGCTGCTCCAGTTGTTCCGCCATTTTCCTTGCAATGAAAAAACGACGAGAGACTCCACCCATCCTCACACAAAGGCTGTTTACAAGCAAATGACGCAATCGACAGGCGTGAAAAAATTCCCACATGCACACGAAGGTTCAAGGTTGGCTCATGCAAGCACACGTGATTCAAATCCACCAGGTTTTTGAAAAAAATAAAAAGGTCGGATACTTTTCTAACAGACTGTGTGTGTGTGTGTATGTATATATATATATATATATATATATATATATATACATATATATATACATATATATACATATATACATATATACATATATATATATATATATATACATATATATACATATATATATACACACACACACACACACACACACACACACAGTAGTGTTCAGAATAATAGTGCTGTGTGACTAAAAAGATTAATCCAGGTTTTGAGTACATTTCTTATTGTTACATGGGAAACAAGGTACCAGTAGACTCAGTAGATTCTCACAAATCCAACAAGACCAAGCATTCATGATATGCACACTCTTAAGGCTATAAAATTGGGCTATTAATAAAAAAAAGTAGAAAAGGGGGTGTTCACAATAATAGTAGCATCTGCTGTTGACGCTACAAACTCAAAACGTCTTTGTCTTTCGGCTGTTCCCGTTAGGGGTCGCCACAGCAGATCAATCGTTTCCACACAATGTAACTCTTTCTGTCCTCTGTACTTTTCCAACAGTATTCTCAGAGCAAACATTGCATCTGTAGTGCTCTTTCTCGGCATGAAACCATATTGTTGCTCACAGATCTTCACCTGTTTTCTAAGCCTAGCTTCTACTACTCTTTCCCATAACTTCATGCTGTGGCTGATCAGTTTTATGCCTCTGTAGTTACTGCAGCTATGCACATCACCCTTGTTCTTGAAAATAGGAACCAGCACACTTCATCTCCACTCCTCAGGCATCCTCTCACTTTCCAAGATTTTATTAAATAATCTGGTTAGAAACTCTACTGCCATCTCTCCTAGACATTTCCATGCCTCCACTGGAATGTCATCTGGACCAACTGCCTTTCCACTCTTCATCCTCTTCATAACAGCCCTCACTTCTTCCTTGCTAATCTCTTGTACTTCCTGATTTACTCTCACCACATCATCCAGCCTTTTCTCTCGCTCATTTTCTTTATTCATCAACTCTTCAAAATATTCCCTCCACCTTCTCAGCACACACTCCTCACTTGTCAGCACATTACCATGTGCATCTTTTACCACCCTAACCTGCTCAAAACTATTATGTTCAAACTGCTTTTTTAGCAATCCTGTGAATCACTAAAGTAGTATTTAGTTGTATATCCACAGTTTTTCATGATTTCTTCACATCTGCGAAGCATTAATTTTGTAGGTTTGGAACCAAGATTTTGCTCATTTACTAGTGTGCTTGGGGTCATTGTCTTGTTGAAACACCCATTTGAAGGGCATGTCCTCTTCAGCATAAGGCAACATGACCTCTTCAAGTATTTTGGCATATCCAAACTGATCCATGATACCTGGTATGCGATATATAGGCCCAACACCATAGTAGGAGAAAAATGCCCATATCATGATGCTTGCACCACTATGCTTCACTGTCTTCACTGTGAACTGTGGCTTGAATTCAGAGTTTGTGGATCATCTCACAAACTGTCTGTGGCGCTTGGACCAAAAAAAAGAACAATTTTACTCTCATCAGTCCACAAAATATTCCTCCATTTCTCTTTAGGCCAGCTGATGTGTTCTTGGGTAAATTGTAACCTCTTCTGCACGTCTTTTATTTAACAGAGGGACTCTGCGGGGGATTCTTGCAAATAAATTAGCTTCACACAGGCGTCTTCTAACTGTCACAGCACTTACAGGTAACTCCAGACTGTCTTTGATCATCCTGGAGCTGATCAATGGGTGAGCCTTTGCCATTCTGGTTATTCTTCTATCCATTTTGATGGTTGTTTTCCATTTTCTTCCACGTGTCTCAGGTTTTTTTTGTCCATTTTAAAGCATTGGAGATCATTGTAGATGAACAACCTAGAATTCTTTGCACCTGCGTATAGGTTTTCCCCTCTCCAATCAACTTTTTAATCAAACTACGCTGTTCTTCTGAACAATGTCTTGAATGTCCCATTTTCCTCAGGCTTTCAAAGAGAAAAGCATGTTCAACAGGTGCTGGCTTCATCCTTAAATAGGGGACACCTGATTCATACCTGTTTGTTCCACAAAACTGATGAACTCACTGACTGAATGCCACACTACTATTATTGTGAACACCCCCTTTTCTACTTTTTTTTTTTTACTAATAGCCCAATTTCATAGCCTTAAGAGTGTGCATATCATGAATGCTTGGTCTTGTTGGATTTGTGAGAATCTACTGAATCTACTGGTACCTTGTTTCCCATGTAACAATAAGAAATATACTCAAAACCTGGATTAATCTTTTTAGTCACATAGCACTACTATTATTCTGAACACTACTGTATATAAGTGTGCATAATACAGAATTTAGAACAAACAGGAACACTGTGGGAACATCTGAACAGTGTGTAGCTTGCAACACTTCAATAAAGTAGAAAAAAGAAGTATACAAAAACACAAATAGGTTTCACTGTCATTTTATCATCTTGACCTCAGGCCAAGGAACAGCCAATTCATGTTACTCAAGACCAACAGGCAGAGTTTGCCTTTGATCGCAAATTCTCTGATCGTGGCTCCTTCGATCTAGAGTGGATCCTGCCTTTGACCGTGAGTCCTTTGATTCCAACCCTGCCTTTGCTCTTCTCTTCAGCTAAGCGGGTTATGTTTATCTTGTTCGTTTGTTGGTTAGTGAGCTGGTTAGTTAGTGGGATACCTCTAAAGGACAGGAACATGACTGATTAAGAGGGCAGATTCTGATTTGAATCTTTGATCTGATCTTTCCTTCTGCCTTTGGTCAGGATTCCTTTGATTCTCATTCTGTCGGTTCTGGCTACAGGATGAAACCAAAACAGACAGATAACTGAACCTCCTTGGCAAGGTTCACAGGTCAAACATGTGTTATCAGGATCAAAAGGTCAGTGTGAGGGGGGTGGGTCCAACCTGCTGACTTGGATCTGATCAAAGGTAAGCAAACAGGATCAAATATCTGGATCAAAGGTCAACGATGGAGGCAATGACAGAGGGTAGAGAGGCCAGCTTGTGGATACACGTCCTCAGTTTGATTCTCCATTAAACAGGAAAATCACAAAGGTGCAAAGTCCTTAATCTCAAAGATTCTCCTTGTGTGCAGTCGAGCATTTTGGTCACCAGAACACTGACATCCAAGCGTGTGTGAATGGGTGAATATGAGGCATCTTTGTAAAGCAGAACAGTGCTTTATAAATGCCATCCTTTAATACCAGGATCAAAATTTCAGTCCACCAAACCATCACACAAATTACTTCATCTGCAACTTTGGACCTGGTAGACAAACTCTGTAAGCACAGGAGGTGGTCCAGCAAGGTGGACTAACTGGGATTTGGTATGAGTCTCAAGTTGAAGGAGACTGTAGGGTCTTAATACAGGTTAGAGTCCTTGTCTATTGTTGAAGTTATAAAACTTTGCTGTAATCCTGTTCTAACCCCCCAGAACAATCCAGTGGAATTATATCTAAAGGTCTGTGACATGTGACTTTACCTCCTCGGGACAGAGCTCACAGGCTTTGGCCAGCGTCATACGTGCGCTGTGCGAGCGCTCCAGGAAGTAGCCATTGGAGGTCTCGTTGCTCTGAACGGGAGGGGACCAGTTGTTGTAGGTGTACTGTGGATTCCCCGTGTACGGCCTCCTCTCCAGCTCATCCCCGAGCCACTCCACTGCCCACGTCCACTTCCTTTTCAGATCACCATTGCTCTGCACACAGACATGTGGATCAGTACGCTACAATCCAAGGTTTTTGGTGCCAAGTGTCATCCAGAGGTGGTGTACCTGGAGGATCTGGTAGGCCACCGAGCAGTTGCTGAACAGGGCCACCATGCACTTAATGCACTGGTAGGCCCGTTTCTGATAGTGGTTCTTGGAGCGCTGGATGGTGTCAAAAAGCCCGTCTCGGTCATCGGGAATGCCCTTCAGTACATTGTGGATCCTGGAGCAGAGGAAAGAGGTCTTAGACTCAGACATCGACATGAAGATGCAACAACAGTCCAACAATGAACAAACCCGACCTGTGCGTCTGCCACGAGTCCTCAATGAGCAGAATCTGTAGCAGCAGGTCCAAGTAAGGCCTCAGCTCATATGTGTAGGAGTACGCCACCTGCAGGCAGACATTTCATTAACCTCAAAGAGCAGGATTATTAATGGTCCACAGTGGACAATACTTCAGTGTCTTACTCAAAGGCACTTCAGAAACACAGCTGCAGCTGGAGATAGAACCTACAGTCTATTGGTTAGTGACTGCCTCACAGTTTTAGGAAAGACCCCACACAAGCCAAAACTTGACTTAAAATCCAATGAATGAATGGAGACACCAAGGTGAAGAAAAATTCAAATGCATCATCTTTTAGTCTACAAACTGAAAGTTCACATCATGAGGATAAACGCTGTCTTTTTGGTGAACTTTGATGCACCAGACCAACTGAAAAAAGTGAATGTTTTGCCTATGGAACATCCACAGAAATGTCTTCTACCTGCTGGATGGTTGACGGAAATTAAGAGCAGGTGTAGTTGTCTTAGACATGCAGTTTTTGCACAGAGAAGTATAAAAATCAGAGGGGTAAACCATGAGTTTCAGAGTGATTCACAGCAGTTATGTTTCCAAAACTTGAAACTGTTAAACCACCACACAATCCTGCAGAAAGGATTTCATATGAATTTGGTGGTGAAAGAAGATGAGGAAGATGGCTGAGAAATGTACAGTATGTCTAAGACATGGGTTAAAGCAATAAATTTTCATCTGACTGAATTTTTTTCCTGACAAAAATCAATGCCAGCAATTCCCTAAAATGTGGTGTAGTGGGGGCACACACTCTTTTTTCCCCTCAATAAATACAATAAACACATTATACAGTATACAAATCTATTCTAAATAGCCTCTAAGGAGAGACAAAGAATAAAAAGAATGAAAAACGTGAACATAAAAGGTACATAAAAGGGTGGTGGGGGCACTCGCCCAGAAAATTTTTTAAAGACCAAGTCAAATTCTGTGTATTCTGGTGAATGTTAACAGGTATGAAGCCCTCTGAAACAAAGAAAACTCACTTCAATCTGTGAAGTAAAAACACAGTATTGATTATGGGGAGTCTGGGGGATCTCCCCCAGAAATATTTTAAAAGAGGAAGTCAAATTTTGTATATTCTGGTGAATTTTAATGGGTATGAAGCCCTCTGAAACAAAGAAAACTCACTTCAAACTATGGGGGTCTGGGGGATCTCCTGCAGAATTTTTTTAAAAAGAACAAGTCAAATTTAGTATATTCTGGTGAATTTTAATGAGTATGAAGCCCTCTGAAACAAACAAAAGTCACTTCGAAGTGTGAAGTAAAAACACAGTATTGATTATCGGGGGTCTGGGGGATCTCCCCAGAAATTTTTTAAAAGAACAAATCAAATTTTGTATATTCTAGTGAATTTTAATGGGTATGAAGCCCTCTGAAACAAAGAAAACTCACTTCAAACTGTCAAGCAAAAATTCTTTGTCTTCTGTAGTATTTTGATTTGTTCTAATCCGGTGAATGCACCAAATGGGTGCTGTGTCGCTGGTTGTACAGTCAATAAAATACAAAATTAGGGCCTAAAGCAACTGACAATGTTGTTCTGCTGTGCACAAAGTAACACTGTGACCAGTTTTGAAAACGCATGTGCACTGAGAAACTCAAATCTGCCGTATTCACATTTTATCGGTAAAAAAATGCTCTCACTCAAACAAATTAGGGTTGCAACTAATGATTAATCATTTTTGTTGTCGTTTGTTGTTTTTTTTACTTACATGTGAGTTTTGCCATTATTTCTTGGAGTTATTATTAAAAGGCCTTTGTCACGCAACATCAATGTTTGAGCTTGTAATAAAGTTATGATGTTATAGTCTCATCAAAAACATACCTGGAGTAGTGTTTTGTTTTATTTTGCACATACATACATACATCACCGACACACCACAGAGACTTCCATCAGGTTTCACCCGATTATGAGCATTTTTAGATGCCTACAGCAACTATCTCAACCACTGACAACATATTACAGCAAGAGTCCATAAAAGTATTTTAAAGACCTGACTAAATTGTAATATGTTATATTTAATAAGTTATTTTCATGAAAAAGACAAATGTGCAGTTTACTGCATTTTATTTTTTTCTTGTGTAAAAACACAGCTTAGATGTGGTTTGACTGAAAAAAAATTGTCATTAAACTTAAAACAGGGATGAAGTGGAGTCACTTGGTGTTCACAGGAAGCAGTTTTTTATTTCTATATTTATTTATGTTCATTGTTAGTTGGTTTTACCTTTTCTGTTGTGTTTTGTTTTATCAGGTTCTTTGTTTCTCTAAAACTGTATGGTAGCAATATTAGTTATTTTGTTCTTGTTGCTATTATTATTAATATATAAATACAAATAAAAAATATTACAATTTGTAATACATTTGACTCTTACGACAACACTAAGCCATTAATTATTTATTATACAAAAAACAAA
Source organism: Thalassophryne amazonica (assembly GCF_902500255.1). Taxonomy (NCBI): domain Eukaryota; kingdom Metazoa; phylum Chordata; class Actinopteri; order Batrachoidiformes; family Batrachoididae; genus Thalassophryne; species Thalassophryne amazonica. The sequence continues at coordinate 10,788,403 of NC_047116.1, forward strand.
TGCACACAAACTGTGCTGAGATGCGAACAGCTTAATGCTAACTTTAACACTGAAAACGCCATAGACATGCTAATGCGTTAGCATCGGTCCCTTTTTAAGTTATAAAATACATTTATCAACTGTTTGAGAAGACCATAACAGGTCGGTTTAATATAAAAAAGGTATATATTACTCACAGACATATGCTCTTTAGGGTTTTAGCGGGAGAAAATTAAGATAAAGCAAAATAATACAACAAATCATCAAAGCAGTGAGTCAGATCAATGCTTCATTGGTTCAAAGCAAAGCCACACCCCCCTCTACTTGGGGGAGTGTCTGCCAATGTTCTCACAAAGACAGAGAGGAGAAGGACTGTGGCTCATGGCAAGCAGTAAACAGAGCAGAGAGGAAGGAAAATTCACACAGTCCCTTCCACCGCAGTGCAGCGCCATCCACGCTGACACTGCTGCTTTGATTAGTGCAGAATGGGATGTTGCTTTGACAGTGAGACTATCATATTTTGGCCCCAAAACACACAACACCAGGTGCGCACGCGTATGTGTGGTTAAATTTTCCAAATGACGGAAATCCGTCGTGGTGACGGAGAACTTTAACCCATGGTCTAAGACAAAGTTTCCACACATAGTAAGTCCCTTCGGCTGCTCCCTTGTTTGCACTTGGGGTTGCCACAGCAAATCCAAGGTGGATCTGCATGTTGAATTGGCACAAGTGGTGCTTGTTAATATTCTGTCATTACATTTCAAAGCATCATTTTAATTTGGAATAAATTTTCTCAGCTTTCCTGAGATGAAAAAGTCACACTATATGTTCTGTTAACAAAAATCACATCTTTGATTAAAATAATAGAAGCTTTCTTTGGAGAACTCATTGTCTTTTCCAGTCGTTTAAAAAAGATACAGCAAGCCTCCCTATGTGATTTGTTGTTTGAATTGCAGCTGATCTGTAATTCTGACTGTCCACATACCGCAGACAACACGAAGAAATAAATGTAATAAAGATTTACACACAACCCACAAAGTCTTTGCTGATTCACTCAGTCATAAAAATAAGACTTGTGAAAATAATCAATAACTGCAGTCCTAGTGTAAAATCAACAGGCTCTTGCAGAAACAGCCGTTTACCTGCCACAGCAGCTCACTGAGCACGGTGGAGGAGAACTGCGGATTCTCCCAGCAGCTGAAACGCAGCAGCTTCACCGTCTCGTCAGAGTTACTGCAGTCTTCAATGATCTTCTTCACATAGCTGGTCCTCACAAACAGGATCTCTGCCACCAGCTGCTGCACAGGCATGACCGGGGCTGTCAGGTTGGCATCGCCATACGGGTTGGGGAGGGGAGGGTTACCTGCAGAGGGCGAGTAATGTGGAATGCAAAAGGTTACGAGAAACAGAATGACATCTGTGAAAACTCAGTTCTAAGCTCTGCAGACAGCGTAACGCAATCACTACTGTAATAAATATTAGGGAGGCACCTGACGCCTCTTTCTATGAATGTAAAAATCTGTCTACAGTTTCATAATCAGATAACTTTCCCAACAATAATTATTACAACGGCGGGCGATGTTGTACGTGAAATTCAACTACTCTCTGTAGAGATTACAACAACGGGTGAAGTTGTACGGGAAATTCAACTACTCTCTGTAGAGATTACAACAACAGGTGAAGTTGTACGGGAAATTCAACTACTCACTGTAGAGATTACAACAACAGGTGAAGTTGTACGGGAAATTCAATTATTCTCTTTAATGACTATTATAACGGCGCATGAAGTTGCACAGGAAATTCAACTACTCTGTATTGACTATCACAACAACGGGCGACGTTGCACAGAATATTCTACTACCCTCTGTAACGACTATTACGACAGCAACCAAAATTGCACGGGAAATTCAACTACTCTGTAGCGACTATCACAACAACAGGCGATGTTGCACAGAATATTCTACTACCCTCTGTAACGACTATTACGACAGCAACCAAAACTGCACGGGAAATTCAACTACTCTCCAACGACTATTACAATGGTGGCCGAAGTTGCACAGGAAATTCAACTACTCTCTAATGACTACTACAACGGCGGGCAAAGTTGCACAGCAAATTCAAATACTACTGCAATAATTATATCAAGCGTAAAAATGAACATGCTGATTGGGTTGTAGGTACCACTCCCACTCTGTTCCATAAATTAGCTCTGATGTCAGATGGACTCACCATTGATGGAGGACTGCATGCGCGAGGACACGTCACAGCATCGAACCAGCTGGGAAACCACAGTGTACAGCTTGCCCAGCTCAGCGTACTGGTACTTGATGGGTGGACCGGGACCCTCGTCCAAAGCTACCAGCATGAAAGTGGCAGGAACACTTAACTTCAGCAGCTGAGTCTTTTCTGCCAGGCCTGTTTGAAAAGGATAAGGGTAGACATGGTTAAAGAAAAAGCCAAACTCTTGCACGATTGTATAATCTTTGTGAGCAGATGTGGATGACAGGTGTAAGTGGCAGCTGCGTGCGTCTTACCCAGGTTGGCGTACATGACAAAGAGGTTGAAGTACTGCTGCAAGTGACGGCCGTGTTCAGAAACCTCTCTTCTCAGAAGATTGAGTACGGCTCGCAACAGGTGGTCACTTAGACTGAGGTTATCACAGCCCTGACAACAAACCACAGCAAGGATTCAGCAATCAGGCCCACAACAAAAACAACAGCTTCATACGAGAATCGGCTGCAATTAGCGACAAATGCCTTTGAAAGCTTTTTCAATAAAACTCGTGATTCAGGCTTCCTGGGGGCAGTCTCAAAATAAGGGCTTTGAAAACACGGACAGTTTTTCAGTAGAGATAATGAACCACTACTACAGAGCCACAGATTGGACAGCCAACCGACACCAATTCACACTTCAACCATCAAGGGATCCAGCCTCGGAAACAGACCAATCTGAGACCCAGGCTGAGAAGATGATATGGATGTTCACATTAATATTAAAACCAGCACTGGACAAATTCGCCATCTTTCGTCTTACAGCTCTGTGGAGCCCAGAGGGTTCAAAGCTTCTCTCAGCAGCTCTCACTGGAAGCCACAAAAATCAGGCTGGGGGAAAGTACCAACCTGAGTCGAGGGTCCAGGTGAGGCGGAGGGGGCAGGGCAGGGGCCATCTTGCAGGGAGAAGTGAGCAATGAAGACTATTAGCTTGGCGAATGCCCCACGGACCTCGGCGCTCGGGCACTCCAGCAGGTACTCGGAGAAGCGATTAGGGTACGCAAAGAGAACATTGTGTGCAAACCAATAACGTACATTCTTACTGTGTCTCAACAGGATGCAGAGGGCATCGTACCTGCAGGGGATATGGAGAGAAAGATATTTAAAAGGGGGGGGGAGGGGGGTGTACTAGGAGTTGACTGATGAACACAGAGGCAAACGGAGCGTACCAGTCACTGGCGGGCCCTCGGACAACTTTCTTGGTGTGAAAACCTGTGCTGAAGAGGAACCTAGCAGCCAGCTGGGCACTTATCATAGCTATCTCCTCTGCCTCAGGCAGAAGATGGTCTTGTCCTGATGAAAAGACAGCACTCGTGAGCAAAACCGCACATCACTGATGATCTCATTTTCTTAAGAATTATTAGGCCAACTACCAGGGAGCAAATGCATAATGTATGTTCTAACAGAAAAGAGAAGATAAAATACATGGAGCTGGAGCTGATATTCCTTAAAGAGCCCCCCCTGGAACATATTTAAAGGCTGAAGAGTTACAGCTTCATGTCATCTTCCACAATTAATTAATTGTCAATCTCCTTTCAGTAAAGTATTTTGATACATTTTCTATGCATCACGTTAGCTAAAAACTTTCAAGCACAGTTTTCCTCAGGTGCATGTTTCATTTTAATCAAATGAAGAATATCAATTTTATTTCCATGAACTTTATTTTAGATTTAGACTTTAGATTTATTCACTGTGTGAGATTTTCAATGGCTGAGGTCCATTCTCAGGGTCATAACCAAGGACCCGATGGAGTTGGAAGCGTCAAACTGCGACATCTTCCACCTGCAAGCGAAAACTCAGTCACTATGAACTAAAGGGCAACAAGCAAGGAGGAAGTCAGGAATCCAAAATTAACCAAATGAATAAAATGAAGCCTTTTTATAAATGCTGATTATGGAATAATTTTAAAAATGAAGGCAAGACTGGAGTTTCAGTGGCAGCTAGGAAGCTCCACAGTTTAAAGAATGGGTAAATATAAAGACAGCTTCATACGAATGTATGCTTTATAAGTTAAATGACAGGGATGGTACCACAGCACCAAATTGGGAACTATTACTGCCCGTCAACAGGACAACAGCTGAATTTCTTCCCTCTGGTATTTTTTTTATTTTTTCAATTAATTTACTTGTTATTTCTAAGAGCTTCCACACCTTGTAGTACTGATACTTCTCGTTTACGTATAAAGGCGCTGCTTGTTAACACTAAAGTGCACTGCGTGATTGTCATGTACCAAGTAAAAACTCCAATAAAAACATAGGGAAGACAATTATTTAGATTCCAATCACACCTCTCTTTAAACATAGTCAAACGTTCCCTAATTAACCCTCAAGCTAAAAGTGATTCTATCAATTTCTGGAATATTTCATGCAGTTTTAAGAGGCTTTCTAGTTATCTACAGACCCACTGAAAACCTGACAATGACAACTTAAATAAATCTGTCATTTAACTATTATTTTTAAGATAACTTTACATGGAAATAAAGTATACATTTTAATAGACTTAAACACATTATTTGATAAGAGGAAATATGTGCAGCTAAGCAAAAAGAGTTTGAAAGTTTTTAAAGCCATGGTGTATGTAAACCTGTGTCCACAACTGCAGGCAATTCACTTTTGGGGGGGGGGGGGGCAGTGTCACAACTAATTACACTGGTAACACCTCAATGACCTGCTCAACTGCTACAAAGGAGTATTATTTACATAAAAACATTTCAATCAAAATTACACAATTACAAGTACTCATCCATCTTCAACCAGATTTTTTTCCCCCCACCTTTTATTAACAAACATTCTTTTCAAATTAATAGTGATAGTCTTGTTAAATAAACCCCCATTGTTATGGCGTAACCAAATATGCATGTCTGATATTACAACTGCACTGTATTTAAAAAAAAAAGTACACAAACATTTTTGAAAACTGAAGTCAGCCATAATTTCCAGGCATTATTACCACTCAGTAAGTCTCTTCGGCTGCTCCCTTGTTTGCACTCGGGGTCACCACAGCAAATCCAAGGTGGATCTGCATGTTGAATTGGCACAGGTTTTATGCCGGATGCCCTTTCCTGATGCAACTCCACATTACATGGAGAAATGTGGCAGGGGTGGGATTTGAACCTGGAACCTTCTGCACTGAAACCAAGCGCATTAACCACTTGGCCACCACCCCTGCTATATTATTATCACTCAAATACTATGTAATTATGGCACATCCTCTGAATTAAACAGGCTGCACTTCCTCCACAGGCAATAACATCCTCATTCATTTTAAATCTCAACACTATCGTTTAACTATTCAATTTCAAATTTGGGCTAGTGGACCACAAAGCCCAGCACACATCAAGGTCACATTTTTAAAATGCTGACCGTTCAAAAATCAGAGTTAAAGTTTATGGTTTGACCAAAAACCTGCAAGAAACATCCAGTTTAAATAAACCGTGACCCAAAATCTTACAGCGGGGTTGCTGAGACAAATAAAGGCCTACTGTTTTCTTGTAAAGCTCACCAGGTCCAGCAGAGATAACACATTTATTGGCTGTGAATGCAGCTGTCTATTTTGCCTTTGGGGCTGAACAGACAAACTGGCCTTGGCTCAAAACCAGTTTCCTGTGAGTTAATTCACTGCTGGTTCTGAAAATGTGAGACAAAATGCCCACACGCAGAATACATTCCGAGAATCTGAATTTGTCTTTCTGCACAATGACTCAAACATACTTACTATAAGACAGCGCTGAGGGCCGACACTATTGATAATGCACACTCGCATACTCATCGCCAGAGCTAAACACTCATCTCACAACTGTCTCCACGGAGACGTTGCCATTCCTCTGAAGTGTAATTCTATTTAAACACAAGTCTGAAATCAGCAATCAAATTATGACTGCAGCTGCTATAGTCATGAGAGAACTTTAAACCCATGATAAGAAGCTGATCGTTGCTCAGAGGATCAAAAAGCTCGCAAGTTATCGGATAAAGCAGTGATTTTCAACCTTTTTTGAGCCGCGGCACCCTTTTTATATTTACAAAATCCTGCGGCACACCACCAACCAAAATAATATTATAATGCTATTACCTCTGGTTTTGCGCAAAACCCAATTATCGCAATAGAAAATCGATACAGAAAACACGCATTTCGAAAATCCTCAAGCATTTTGCGCTCTGATCTCAAGTAGGGCTGTCATGATTAGGAATTTCTGGAGACGATTAATTGTCAGACAAATAATTGCGATTGACGAATATATTGTCTATTTTTTTTTTCCCCTTCTTTATATTCTACTATTGTAGTATAATTACACAACTCTGGAAGAATGTTTGGCTTCTGTGAGTGGAGAAACTGGGAATGGTGCAACATTTTTATTTTCATTTTACATACAGTCCCAACGTTTTCTGATTTGTGGTTGTTTCTGTTGCATTTCTGAAAATGTTTCTCCTCATCAGTCATGTTTTGTGCTTAAACACTGCATTAAGCTCAAGATCGAACAAATAAATACCTTTGGAAAATAAGAGCTGTTAAAGTTCAGAGTTCTCACCTGCTTTTTGTGATCTCTGCGTCTGAACATTGTTTTTTTTTTGTGGCTCAGTTCGTTCATATATTCTCATTATCATCATCTCATGATCTCATAAATTCAGCATACGACGCGCACATGGTGTGAACAGGACGGTAACGGCAGAATCACACCTTTAGAGAAAGTTCAGAGAGAAGTAAAGGCAGAGCTTCACGTTTCCGTTTTGTTAACGTTCACTCGGGTTAACAATCCTCTTTCTGCTCCGCGCACGCTGCGCACTGAACGTGTCACGCCTGCATTCAGGAATCTCCCTCACCCACCCCCTCTCCCTCGCAGTCTGCAGCCTGTTAACTCTGCGCACGCACACACACGCACACACCGACAGCTCCGCATTTTAGACAGCTTTTGAAGGAGACGGCACTGTTTTAATCGGCCGTCAGCCTCCTTGTTATTGTCCCGCCTTAAGACGAGAGCGAGGCTGCAGCACGTTTGACATCACATTCTGAGTCGTTTTATGCTTTATGGATAAAATAAATAATTCACGGTAATCGCGAATATGAAAAATAACCACAGCACCCCTGACGATCGATCACGGCACCCCGGTTGAGAATCACTGGGATAAAGGATAGAACTGGAGGAGCAATGAGGCATCGATTTGCGCAACAAATTAAAGTCAGCAGAACTTTTGCATGTGGTCCTAAATGAAAATAGGGTGTCAATGTTGCAATATTTTGGGCAAGTTTTTTTTCTTCTTTAAATTAAGTTACAATATGAAGAGTATCAGTGGAAAAAAGCCTATAAAAGTCAAAAAGTAATTTAAAGAAACAAACAAAGCAGATTTATACTGATAACTTTTTTCAAGATGATAAGGGTGTCTACATCGTCTGGTAAGAGGGAAACAATAACACTAGCTTTATATTGTGCTTGCAGGATAAATACATTAGTCCTCCTGAGCAGGCACATCACTTGGGAAGAGTCAGGTAAAGTAGATTATACCCTCTCCAGGACCTCAGTGAGATCATGACAGCATGGGGAAAAAGGGGGAATGCAGTGCACACACTCCTTTCACAACTCCTGATATTTCAGAGTGATGACTTCCATGCTTGGACCCAGACGTGCCAAGTTGCAGCTCATGTATAAAGTCTATAGGCAGCAGAGGCTGTCAGCTTCTAAAGGCTCTATTCACACTTTCTCACTGCAACTCTGCATGAAGTCACAGTGACAACAAACCTGTATTTCACACAGTTATATAAACTTTGCAATTAATCTGTGGTTCACGTGTGTGAACTGTGGGGGTGGGTTTTAAGCAGCTAACCTACATTTGTATTGTTGAGATGTAACAAAAATCACTGCTTGGAAAAGAAAATTCACACTCAGTAACATTCCTTATGCATACCTGGAGGAGGGTTTAAATAGACACTGTTACAGGTCAGGAGTTTCTTAATGAATTGGAAATATTCCAGGCTGTATTGCATTCGGTTGTGCATGAACTGGACGTTCTGCTTGCGAACGCTGCACTCTATCACACCGGGCATCTTGACCTGGTGCGGCTTGGTGGACGAGATAGTCAGCTCCGAGATGTATTTGACGAGCTCGCTGTCCTTGTTCAAAGAGTCCATGCGCTCATAAAAGAGGATGTAGGCGTTCCACCAGCGCTTCTGCCGCCGGTATGACATCCTTTTCATCATATGGTCAAACACCTCACCCATGTACTCCCCACCGAAGCACTGGTTCTTCATCTCCTCCTCATCGTCCATTTTACACTCAGTCACATCACCGTCATCAAACTTATACCAACGGTTCTTCTCGCCGTCACCCCCGTTCCTCTGGATTATGTAGGAGTAGTAGTGTCCTCCACTTGCCTGACCCGAGTGGACCAGCACCCCGACCAGACGGTATTTAGAGCTACCTGGAAGCGTGGGCTCAGAAGGCTCATTCTGTTGGATGACCTGGTTCTCCGGGTTCACATCATCCCCTTCTAGCTTGGCTACACCGGCTACTGTATACGGCTCCATGTCCAACTCCCTGGGAAACTCAAAGTAGTCATTGAACTTGATGGCACACTCCCTCTCCCAGTCATAGTCAAAGCGCTTCAACTGGATGGCGAGGACAGGTGGCAGCTTCTTAATCAGCAGGCGCTTCACTGTATCAACCTGACAAGCAGAACCAACACTACAGATTAGCAGTTATTTATTTTTAAAGTATATCAAAAGATAATGCAAGCAAGAAGAGGCAGCTATGTGGAATTAATTTATTTCACGAAGAAACATTTGGCAAATGGTTATCAGTTTTAAAAATAACATCTGCAGTGCATTTGTCAACGAAGCGTGAATGAAAATAAACAGAGGATGACTGATTATTCAGTCACAACATTGCACTGATGGACACACAAGAGATCCAGAAGTAAAATGGTGTATTTTCATACACATCCCGTCACTGCTGCATTCTTTGAGTGACATTAAGAGTCACGACCAAGATATACCACAAAACTGCAAATAATGGGTCAGTAATTCCTGCTTCAGAGTAACCATGTGAGGGGTTGGAGGTATGGAATAGCCTAGCTTAAATAATAAAGAATAAGAATGTGAGGCTTTGCCTTATTGCCTTGCAGACAGGAAGACACTGGGGAGGGCCGTGAGGGCAGCTGAGAAGATTATTAGGGACAGGCTGCCAAGCATTGGTGAACTGGCAGAACAGCGCTGCTTGTCCAGGGCAAGAAGGCTAATCAGGGACACTTCACATCCCTTTAACAAATCTGTTTTCACGCTGCCCTCAGGTAGACTGTACAGTAGCCTGAGGTGCAAAACACGCAGATTCAGGGACAGCTTTTACACAACTGCCGTAAGACAGTTAAATATAATTTCAGTTTTTCAATTTATTTTCATTTATATAGCGCCAAATCACAACAAGGTTGTATCAAGCCGCTTCACACAAGTAAGGCCTAACTTTACCGACCCCCAGAGCAACAGTGGTAAGGAAAAACTCCCTCTGAGGAAGAAACCTGAAGCAGACCAGACTCAAAGGGGTGACCCTCTGCTTGGGCCATGCTACAACAAAATCGATAGAAAGAACTGTGCAATATGGAATGTAGGAAATGTAATACATTGTAGCATCTGGTATCAACTCTATCCTTGTAGCATATTCATTTCTGCAATATCCCATGTCCTTTATTTATTGTATGTTGTCTATACACAGATACAGAGACTTATCGATATGGGGTTTTGTTAACCCTATTTATCACTATCACACACCTTGGACTGGTATTCTGTGCTTTTATCTATTTGTGCAGTGCTATTTTGTTGTGACAGCATCTATGATGTTTTTACTGAATGACAATAAAAACGAGTCTAAGTCTTATTGTACTGAGTAACATGTCAATGTTTCAAAGCATAAACCAGTGAAAAATTACAGCAGTCATAAATTCCAGGCTCGCTAAAGTGCACACGCCTACAACGTGTAATTATGAGGGTGGTAAATGTTTCCCAAATTTTTGTGTTATGATAAATTAATAAACTGTTGTGGCTTCACTTCCTTCTTGTAGATTAAACACAGTCGCATCAGTCACATGATCATCAGGAAACACCACTTGGACCATCACTATAACATAGTTTAGGAACAGCATTTAATTTAGTTTGATGTTGTTCAGTTGGACTTTGAATTTAGAAGTTATATGTAGGCGTAGCTAACTGGGTAGTTACCCAACAAGCCAGCAACTAAAACAAAACCAGAATGAGCAGGAAGCAACTAATTTTCAGACCATATTTTCTATACTATAAGTTACTTGTTTTTTTGTTTTTTTTTTACTTGTGTGGCTGGTCAGTCCTGTGATTTATATTTTGAACTGACATGAAAAAATACCGAATTATCTATGGCCACAAGATGGCATCATCCTCTTGTATATTGATCTGAATGAGGTGATGTCTGACCCACACACTGAAGCAGAAGGCGGCTCATTAGATGCACCATTAAACTTTATACCAACTGTTATCAGACAAGATGAAGATCTGAATGAGGATGGGCTGAACATTTGAGAATGAGTTGAATTAATGAACCATGCTCACAAACTGAAAGACCACACTCTGAACAAGAGCAATCAGATTTCTGACATTCACCAAACCATATCTGAATCACATCATCTATATATTAAAATTATTGGCGCATGCATGCTTTTAATATATAGATGATTTACCGCCCCCTGCTGGAATGGCATGTGAGTCCGGAATTTAAATATAATGTCCATTGTTCAGTGTTAGTTAATATCTGTAGCTTCTCTAAAAAAAAAAAATTACTCCTATCAATGTTCCATTTTGGCCCCAAAATACATAAGCATACAAAATGGCAAATGTCAGCTCTCTAAAGCCCCTGTCACAGTGGTGTATTCGTAGAGCTGCTCATTACAGCATATTGTCTACGCTGTAATGAGCAGCTCTCCGCCCACTTCACGTGGAGTTTTTTTTCTCAATACGCAGCAGTATGTTGAGGGCTATGCGCGTAGGATGGAAGAAATTAAACATGTTTAATTTTCTTCGGTGTACAGCACAGCATGGAGCCTTCACGCGAGTACACGCAGCGCCGTGCTACTGTCCGCTATTGTGAGCCCGCCCACGCTTCAACAAGGTACTGTACGCCACTTCACATGTCCCTCCGGGCTCCATTGTTTTTCTGGAGCTATAAATACTGTAAGATCGTTGCTTCACTTTATCATACTGGACTATTATATGAGGACTGTTTCACAGTGTTGTCGTTTCATAAAAGCGCTCTCTCTGTGAGAGACACACACACACACACACACACACACACACACACACACACACACACACACACAGACTACTTAAAATAAAAGCTCTCTCTCTCTCTGTGTGTGTGTCTCTCTAATCAGAGCTGACTCTTTAAAATAAACGCGCACTCGCTGCATGTCGGTGCGCTCATCAAACACCCTGATCGATCAGTCTGATCAAAGCTGTAAAGAGCTGAGACTCTAAAACTAACACGCACTCACTGCAAAAATAAATAAATAATAATAACGTTAAATGACTGTTTTTGAGCCGCACCACACTATGCAGTAGAGAACAGAGTGCACTTCCACAGAGGCAGAAAGCAGCACTGAACTGGTATAGCGGCATGGTACACGCGACTGTGTGCACATATTAAAATGCAACACACGCAGCTGCAAGTATGAACTAACACTGAAAAAGGCTGAGTACACGCGTATTTCGGGCGTATTTAAATGAAACAACGCTGCAATGAGCAGCTCTACGAATACGCCAATGTGACGGGGCTTAAAGTTTGTCTGGTCAAAACCATACATGCATGCAGAGGCCACATGGGTACTTTATATCTTTTTTTTTTTTTTTTTTAATTGCATAATGGAGGCAACTGTTCTTAGGTTTTTTGTTTGTTTTTATGTATATGTTTTGTTTGCAGATTTGCATCAATCTGCATTGCTTTTGTGTTAAACATCTTTCAGAATAATTTAAAGTCAGCTCTATTTCTCCAAGACATGCATTGAATATCATATTCTAACATTGGCCGAGAGTCAGAGGGGCTGTTAATCCTCACCTTTTTATTACATTTCTCACAGTGGTAGGCGTTGGCTCCCTCCAGTAGATCTCCTTTAACATACTGCTCCATGGAGTCTAACAGGTTCTGGTGGTTTCTAATATCTACATTGAGTGTTGTGAATGACTCCTCACATTCATACCTGACAACAAAAACAGCATAACTTCAGAAGAACCCAAAACCATTTCAAGTTCATCATTCTAAAGCTTTGGGCTGTCCTCACCTGTGGGGGCAACCCTGACAAATCTTCTGGTCTGCAAAGGACCCTCCCAGCACCTTGCTGAGCATAGCAGGGTGGCCCAGAGCTTTGAGAGCTTCATCAAGACTGTCTACCAAAGAGTTGAAGAACTCTAAAGCATCATGCTGCTCTCTCAAGTTAACTGGTTCACCCCATAACCTGAAGAGGATGGAAGAGTGGATAGCTAATGTAAACATACATAAGTCCTGAAAACTGGCTTCTTTAAACCATCTGAAATACCTGAACTGTTTCCAGAATCCTCTCGGGACATAGTACTGCAGTCGGGATGCAGCCAGATGACCAAAGATGACTTGTAGGTGACGCAGGACCCCGATGTTGTACTCTTTCCTATCCTCTGACTTACTGGAAGGCTTATCATCAAACTGATGATGGTAGCTGAACACCTCATCACGAGGATCCACGTTACTCTATGAAAATAACACAAAACTATTGACCCATCCACCCCATCATCCACAATGCCTTGGTTTGTTGAGCTTCAAAGATAAACAGAAATGAAAGTCTGGAGTTATTCTACATCAGCATGGATGCAAATTTAAATGTCTGTTTTGTTAGTCAACAAGATAGTGGAACAATATCTTTCCATTTTCCAATGCCCTACTCAATTTGAGCCATCAGTCTTCTGGGAAAACATGAACTGTGACACTGTACAAATGAAATCCCCAATACGTCTCTCATGGTAACACCTTGGTTCAAGTAAGAATTAGTCTGCTTTTCCTGTACAAACTGTAGTTAAGTCTTAGACAACAACTGGTCTCTTCATGTCACACCAAATTTCTCAAACAAACTTTCTCAGCATCTTTTTTTCATGCCAATATATTGCATCCTCACACATTTAAAGACATGTAGGTTAGGTGAATTGGAAACTCTGTAATTGCCCAGGTCTCCCAAGCAACAGAGATCTCAATCGAAACAGGACTAACCTGGTTAAATAAAGGTTAAATTAAAAGTAACTCTTCCACTTTTAATAAACTGCTGCATTGTTTGAGAGTTTTCTTTTTACAAAGTGGTACAGCCAAAATGTTACCTCACAGCACCCTTAATGCACATCTGCAAGTTTGTGGAGTTGTGAAAGAATGAAAAACACAGCCGAGGAAGTTGAGGAAAAATGTTTTTGAACAAAGTGCCAACACGTTTTGTGCTGGAAAGTCACAGAAAGGTTTGGCTCCAGCGCTGCCTTCAGCGCTGGCTCCTGGCAGCAGGACATAATCTTCTGTGTTAAGTCATACACAATATGAGCTAAAGAAACATTCTAAACTGCTGTGACATATTCAAGCTGTTCTGTAGGCTGACCTCAGGTCCAGGCCCTGCCTGCAGTGTCTCAGAGCCTGGAGCCCTTTTATGAGTCACTGGATGCTGAGAAAGGATGAAAACCTTCAATAGGAAGTGTTTTACAGCAGACTCTTAACAATACCTCATTCTCCTGCTTCTCGTCGCCTGACATGTCATCGTCCACGTCGGTGCCGGTGCCCTCAATGGCCAGGATGCCATTGCGTATGGGGGGAATCATGTACAGCTGTTGAATAACAGAGTTCATGTAACAGGTGGCACCGGCATTTTTCAGACCTACAAAACCTTTATTGGGCCGTGGTCCCACTGGAGGCAAATACTCCCACTCTGTCAGTGTCTCACAACCTATGGGGACAGAAGTACGACCACTTTATAATAGACTTATGAACGCATATGGTGGCTGTGACTTCCAAGAATTCACTGGAACGTGTGTGCGATTGTGTCAAAGTGAGGTCTTTGTACCTAAATAATACATGTCTGTCAAAGTGTCAACGATCTGCTTAAGGTTACGGACGCAACCGACAGCCAGAGCCACGAGTAGCTCAAAGCCGGCATTGATGGAAGCGGGAGTGCTGCACACTGGGATGGCCTGCTCTGTGGGGAAATCACCGCTCTTCATGTACTGAAGGTAAACATTCGATGCAGGGAAGATGAAGTCGTCGATCAGCTCCTAATGAGAAAAAAATAAAAATAAATAAGAACATGGTGATCGTCCTCCATCAGTAGACAGCAGAAGCAGCTGTCTGATTCATCCTTTTAGTTTGCAGCAGGTACCTTGATGAGGTTAGCTCCGCCCTTCTCACAGCCGATGTAATATTTCTTTTCTGGGGTCTGGAAAGCTAGAAGCTCCTTAGTGACACCAAGGTGGCCCTCCAGAATGGTCTCCTCCACACCAGTCTCCCCAATCCTCTTAACCTCATCCTACAAAAACAAGTGTATCGCTGACGCCGCCTCACATTCAACTATCTAGGCCAAACTACAGCTAAAACCCAATTCATTTTACTGGAGATATAAAAGTCAACAAAATGCCAAACTATTAAATAGAAACTATGAAGATAAAGCTGAGCGATGGGTTTTACCCTGATGCGTTTCAGCCAGTCGATCTCATTGTTGAGCAGCACCTCAGCATTTGGAAGGTTGATGTTGCTGTTATAGGCATAGTTGAGCAGATGTCTGAGCAAAGTGAAGTAATCCCCTGCATGTTTGGCTCGCTCCTTTGCTGTACTCTGCAGACCACATGAATTCAGAATATCTCAGATGTTTTTTTTTTCCCCTTTTCCTTTTTTTTTTTTGTTTTAAATATTTGGCCCAGTGGAGCTTTATTATATTACACAGCAGGAACTACTACAGGAACACAGAATGTCAAAGTAGTTCATGTTTCTTTTTTTTTTCTAAGTATGGAGGGCCAGAAGCTTGGTGATGCAACCTTCAGGCCGTGATGTCAGTGTGTAGCAACTCACCGGTTAAATATTACACAGTAAAAAATATTTTGTGAAAGCTTATCTAGGTATCAACCCAGCCTTAAAAGATGGAGTCCCCTTTGATTTTCCACAAAATAGCTGTTGAAAACTCATTACAATAAAGTACTTTTTATTTCTGGAGCATATCTCAACAATTACAGATAATAAGACTGCAGGTAATTTTATTGCTAGTAAAATTTTTATTTTTTTTAAATGGAGGATTACACAGCCAATATAGTTAATTTGATCTATGAGATTTTGTAAATAACATTCTGAAAATGAATTCCTAATATTCAAAATTTATGCTGCATTCAATGGAAACTCCATAACACACTATAAAACAATAAGAGAACATAAAGGACGCTCAAAAATTAATTTTAAAATAATAAAACTACAGATGAAAACACCAGAACCACAAATAACAAATGGCATTATTATGCCACAAAGAAAAGGTACTGGGCAGTCTTAAGTCTGACCTTCAATTCCTAAATAGAAACTGACTGCCTCACATCAAATGGCAAACTGTTCAACAAGGTTAGACAGACTCTGATGAAGTGAAACGATACCATCACCACCACAGAAACTTTATCATACTGTTTTTGTCACTGCATTTTAACCCACATTGGTCAAAATCCTAAATTAATTACAGACTACAGAAATTTTGGCCACACTGAAGAAGAAGAAGAAAAAAACAAAACAACGGACTACACATTTAACCAATCAACATATTTGATGTTTGAATTTCTGCTGGGGGAGATTTTGTAGGTATGAGACATAATGACTGACCCCGAGCACCGTGAAGAGGAGGGTGATGAAGAAGAGGAGGGGTCGATGACCCATACAGCACCTGGTCGCCATCAGAAAGAACTGCTCCTGGGCCATCTGACGCACAGACCTGTTACAGAAAGAATTTGGTGTACAGTCTGTGCTGTGAAAACTGACGGGTGAGGAGGATCTGTCCCTCAGTTCAGTCGTGTTTCAGACACTGATGGTGAGTAGTCTGGTTGACTTACTTGCTGTGACAGTGTAACAGCAGGTCTATGATGAAGGTCTGCCAAGCCTTCTCTTTACTGAGCGTGTCCAGAGCAGTGGGCATCAACGCAAAACACAGCGTCATCACCTCCAGGGCCTCACAGCACACCTGCTCATCCTCCCCGTCTGGCTCCTTTGCTGCATTTGTCTGACCAGAGAAAAAGAAAACAAGGAGGGTGGAGTAGTAAATTTCATTTTAGTCTTTTATTCTAAAAACAAGCCAACATCACTGCACAACACCAAAAATACTTTTCCAAGTCTTGTTTCATTAATAACAGGACGGAAACTGAATTTAGAATTGTTCCAAAAAGGAATGAGCTGTACCACATGAAAGCAAACCAATTATTAAATGACACGCATCTCGAGCCATCTATGACCTCCTCAGTGTCAACACGTCCTCAACCAGTTTATGAAAACGTAACAGTTTTCTGTGGTTTGCTGTCTACAGTTTTTCCTTCCTCTTTCTTTTATATTTTATGCAAACTGGGCACCGCAGTCTTGTTTGAGGGCAGGTGCTAAAGGGGTAAAATATGACGCATATGACATAATTTCTCTACTTCTGGGGGGAAAAAAAAACACGACATGCTCGCTGAGTTTTTGGGCAAAGTGAAAATGCCAAGAAAAAAAGTGACGATGCGGTGGAAACTGGACATGTGTTGCAGTTTGTTTATGACCTGGAGCTCAAACGTGTCAAGGCGGTCTTGCTAGCGAGAGGACACAGCTACTCTGGTTAGCTGTGCAGGCTATGGACACGCCGTCTCCCATTCGCCTCGTCTTCCTTTCTCCAGTGGAAACCGAGAACAAAAAAACCAACCACTTTTCGCGACTGCTTCGGTGATGGCAGCCAAAAACAAAACCGT
The DNA here is from genome assembly GCF_902500255.1 of Thalassophryne amazonica. Lineage (NCBI taxonomy): Eukaryota > Metazoa > Chordata > Actinopteri > Batrachoidiformes > Batrachoididae > Thalassophryne > Thalassophryne amazonica. The sequence continues at coordinate 10,805,610 of NC_047116.1, forward strand.
ACACCATTTTTCCGTGTTAAGTTATGCTGTGTATATATTGCACAACCGGACCGGCTGTCCCCATTTGTGGACAAATCCCGCAATATCACGCAGGGTTGAAATGAGACTGTGGTGCCCTACTGCACCTCAGCTTTTCTGTGCTGTCAAAGCACAAAGTGTGGTTCTTTTACTTGAAGAAAAAACACTAATATTCACTGGCAAAACACTAGATGGCTTTTATTGCAAAACAGCAACAGAAAATGCATTTCCTCATCACTGTGGTTTACGTCAGACTGTTCATTTATGGCTTTAAAAAAGATCCGGTTATCAGCAGCATCAGTATAAACACTGATGTGTAGGACTGTAAACAAAACCACTTCTACAGGAGCAAAAACACACTGACTGCACCTACGCACGGAACAGATTCACTCTCATTTTAAGGAGTTAATTCCTCCAAAAACAATTTCTCCCTTGTTAGTATAGATTTATATTCCTCCAACTGAGTATTCCTGTAAATATTTTAATGCATTACAGACAGTTTTACAACCAACAACACGGAAAGGGTCATTAAAAAAAACAAAAACACAAAAGCAATAATGTAAAGCAGCTGAACATACATATATTTTTTTTTTTACCTTCTCATAGATCTTGCTGACTTCTTCATTGGAACTGAAGACCAGCTGCACGGTCCCACAGCCTGACGCCCACACTATTTTCTGTATCGCCCGGATCACAGAAATATCTGGGATGTACTTGGATGCCTGGAAAAAGTTCTAGTAAAATAAGGCCACTAGTATTATTACATTATTCATTGGCACTCAACACAAACAGATCCTCGCCCAATGAAACTGTAATTCACTGAAAAAATATTGATTACAATCATAACTGTAACTGGTAGAGTGCTCACTGATAACTATTAAAGTGTTTTTTCCACCTGCTCATGCATCAAATCTGTTACACATCTCCACACTTATCCTGTTAAACAAATAAGTGAGCATAAAAATAAAGCTAATATTGCTAGATGCACTGGACCTGGGCTCGGGGAGCTGCGTTTCTTAAAGTAAAAAGAAGATCAGTACCGACACTAATCATTGATTTTTCAGGTCAGTGCAGGTCACAATTTATATTTCACTGGTCCAGCAAAGAAACTCAAGTCTGTTTGATGACCGTTTTGCAGTTAAGGTAAAAGATCTATGTATTTAGAGCTCAACCTGTTAGACAGGCACAAGCACTATTTATTTGTTTGGACACTGAAGTCAGTCATTAAAAATAAAAAAAATAAAAAATGTGGGTGAAATCTGGCTCCTCTGAAGCCAGATTAAAATCCACCCAGCATGCCTTAGTGGTTCAGAGCAAGAAAATCTGGGGGTTCGATTTCATCAATGCCCAGTTCCTTTTGTATGGCGTCTGTGTGGGTTTGATCCAGGCATGCCCACCATCAAAACAAGGTACGGTTCCTCAACCTGGAGCTGGTCCCCGGGCACTGGATTGTGTCTGCCCACTGTTCCTAGTGGTTAGTTTGTGGCCCAACTACAAATAGGATGGGAGAGAATAAATTGTCTGTATGTCAGATGACAAAGTTCTTTACTTTTTGACAGTGTTGCCAAAGTAACTTTGAAAAGTTACTGTATTACTTACTTTTTAATAGTTACTTCATTAGGAGCTTCATGCAATTACTTTATTAGAAGCTGCCGACAACTTGCAACTAATAAGTAATTTAGGCAACTAATAATCTAAATTGGGTACTCTCAAGATTGAGTAATCAGCAAAGTAACTCATCAGCAAAGTAACTAATAGTTACTTTTTTGAGTATGTAATCTTAAAAATAACCAAGTTAGATTATGAGTTACATTCAGCAGCTGCTGACAAGTTGTCTGCAGTTGCTAATGAAGTAAATGTATAAAGAAACTAAAATATAACTGTATAACAGTTTTTCAAAGCTACTTTGAACAGGTCTAAGTATAAGTAGAAGTAAATAATTTTATTGTATGTAACATAACCAAATAGTCAGAATATGACAATACCAACAGAACTGTATTTTTTCTGCCATTTTTATTTATGAAATTGAAATTTTACATTTATGCTTAAATTTGTTCTGGCAGCAGTTTTGTTTGACCGCAATCAAAAATTGGCACCGTTTCTGTGGTGTTCAGCAGGTCAGGATGATTTTTCCAACACACCTTGTGAAGGGGAGCCAATAAACCGGTAAAAGCTCCCGTTAATGTCTAACCCTGAACAGACAGAGGAGATGTGGACGCTGCAGCAGTGGACTGAATAGTTTCTATGCATGCCTTACAGCTTCTTAATCCAGTTTAAAGTTGTAGCTGGAGACTCACTGCAGTCCCCCTTTTCTGCCTTCACAGACATGAGGCCAAATACAAGTGAAAAAAAAATAAAACATTTTTGGCAACAGTGATTAAAAGTTAAACAACCATCAGTGGAATGCTCAGATATAAAAATGACATTTACAGCACTGTACTTTGCTAACTTTCATTTCCTGCCAACTCTAACATTTTAAACTGTGGTTACTTGCCTTGGTTAGCCCTGCCAAGGAGTTTATAGATCCAATCATGTCAGATGATTGATTGGATTCTTTGTCATCAGAATAACTGGTGGACATCTGAAATGTGGTGGAGGGGTGGGGCATGGGTCAAATAAGAACCTATTAAATTCTGGTGTGGGTCAGGATCCAGGAAATACTTTTCATTATAATGCATGGAATGACCTCAATAAGTAAATACACAGAAATACATTTGGCAGAAAAGCTGGAATATGGGGTGGGGATTACTCTCAACTTTGACTGCTCCTTTAGTAATCCATTTAAAACATTCACAATTTGCCAGCAGAACCTACTACAGAATACACTAATCTTATAAACCCCTATAAATCCATACACTCCTTTGTTTTTACCTCATCAGAAATCTGCTGGGCGAGGCGGATTGCTACATTGCGCAGCATGCACTCAGAGGCGGGGTTAGGGATGTTTTGCAGGGCACTCTGGAGGACGAGGGCCTGGTCATGGGTAGCCTGGTTAATCTGCAGGAAAATCAGTGCAGGTGACAGGGATTGGGAGGGGGAAGAAGAAGAAAAAAAGAACACGTCAAGGAAAAACAAGACAACTACTGAACCACAGCAGGAGCAGTTTGACGTATTTGTGCCTGTGTGAGTCGTTTGTGCGGTCTAACCGGTGAGACAGGAATATTCCCTTCGGAGTTCGGCTGGCAGGCCTCAGCCACGGCCTTCACGTGTCCAAAGCCGACCGCTGTGAGGAGGAGCTTGGCGATCTTTAATGCATTGAGGTAAGCACCTCGCCGTGTTTCCATGTCCGCTGACGGCAGGAAGTTATTTCTGGTGAGCATGCTCAGCACCAAGGGCAGACCGCCACTCTTCAGGAAATTGTACTGGAAGTCACTAGCATCCTCACCTAGAGTAGCACTGGCTGGCATCAGCAAGGCATAAACTACCTGAAATGTGGGCAAAAATAACATAAACCCTCCTACAAACCAACAGACCCAAGACAGAGCTCCTACTAAGAGACGTCAACCAGAAGCATATAACATTTCCTGTTCAACACAAATCAAATCTCAAAAGACTGATGAATGAGTCACGGTAGCTGAGACATTCATGCACTATTTAAATGTGTACACTAATTTAATTTATTTCATTTATATAGCGCCAAATCACAACAAAGTTGCCTCAAGGCGCTTCACACAACTAAGGTCTAACCTTACCAACCCCCAGAGCAAGAACACAGGCGACGGTGGTAAGGGAAAAACTCCCTCTGATGATTTGAGGAAGAAACCTCAAGCAGACCAGCCTCAAAGGGGTGACCCTCTGCTTGGGCCATGCTACCGACACAAATTACAAGACAATTCACAAAACCACTGATGACAATTTGCAGAGTAGCCTTCCCTCCATCCCAAAACTTACCTTTGTGTCTTCCTCAAGTACAGTCAGGTCCATAACTAACTGGACTAAACAGAAGGAATTTTTTTTTTGAATATAAATCATTTTATAACAAGTTTTATTTAAAGAAGTCAGGGGACTGATACATGAAAATCCGGAGCCCCTGTGGAAGGATTCCAGATTAAATGATGGTAAACTGTGGGTTTAACTCTGCAGTTATTCAGATGAACTCATAGCCTTGTATCAGATCTTGTGTGTGCATATACGGCAAGTGGTGATAGTTCATAATTTAACAAATACAATTTGCTGCAGCACAACGTCAACAATCATTCAGTCAATCGCAACATGTAGACGCACCTCAATGAGGTAAAGCACTTGTGAGGGTGAGGGGCCAAAGAAGCGCGAGTCCAGCGAAGGGCTGAGGCTGGTCTCCCCAAGTTTAGCATGATCTAGACACACGGCTCGCAGATTCTCCACCGTGGTGTTATCTAAAGAAAATGACATTACGCTATGTTCTCAAAAACAGATGAATAGGTGAGAACACAGATACGTGCATACCAGGAGGCATGAGTTTCATGAGAACACGTGCTCCGTCTCGTAGCAGAGGCATGTTGAGGTTGCAGCCCAGATCGGCCACCTGCCACAGGAAGGAGATGTACCGCAGGTGCAGCGACATGATCTGAGGAGGGGAGGGTGGGAGGTCAGAGAGCATTGCAACGCTGCTGCTTATCACACAGGAAATACTTTATCAGAACAGAAAAGGGAGCGTTTAAATGAAAGCAAGAATTTCAAAGCATACAAAAGATAGTTGTGAGGAAAATTATATGACAATAATTAATTTGACATATATACACACACACACACAAATATTTTACATCACTGCCAGCCCTTGTGAGCATGGGAATTATCTGTGCTGTAAACTCACCACACCGGGAAGACAGCTCTCCACTTCAGGATTGGGCCCGTCACTGTAGTGGTTGCCATGGTTACCAGGTGAGCCAGTGGATGAATCAGAGGAGCTGTCGGGGCTCGAGGGCATGTTGGCACTCACTTGAGTAAGCTTGGCTGTGATCAACTAGACAAAGAATTGCAGAGTTAGTGTAGACAGAATGAATTAATGGAGCAAAAAAGTAAACATAAAAACAAGTGACTGACTTTCAATCTCAATCTCAGAATCTAATCAAAAATTCATTCTTGTTTTATGTGCAAAATATGAGTTATGCCAGTTGCAAATACAACTCAGTGTTAAGAGCCTACAATGTCTTAACTGGCCATACCTGCCTTGATGGATGATGTGAGAAAAGACACAAATCAGGCTAATGGCTGAATGTCTGCTTTAGTCTGATCGTGTCAATGGTGTGAAGCGTTACAGTACAGATTATGGTGTGAATATCTCCCTTGTGACAACGCAGGCTTGCTGGTACTCAAATTACACACGGTGGTGTTGAACGATAACAACCAAGTATGAACCGAATGAACTGATGAGCTCTTTATTTGCAGCCTCGGGATTACTCGGCTGGGGGCAGGGGGGGTCACACAAACAAACACACTGCCCAACATTTGTGGATTCTAACTCTTAGCATTTTGTTTTACCCAACTTTGCTTTTAATAAATATTAAACGGCCATTTGTAGTAATCGCCACAAAGTAATATCAGTGCAAATTGACATGTGAGGCTACTATAAAAACACCCTTTAATAAAGGAATTCACTGATAACACTGGATTTATGCAGCAGCAGGTTTAGGTGACTTTACAGGAACTAGTACAACTGTAAACTGTGAAACATGGAGGTGAGATATTTGACAATATGCCATGAGTGACGTACAAAACATGTAAAATGTTTATGCATGTTGTGAAACTTTGCAGCGATCCTCTGACTGCACAGGCTGAGTTCTCAATGTTGAAATAATTTTCACACATCTGGTTTAAAGTCAGTAAAAACTAAATCATCAACACTGACTGCTTGTAACAGAGTCTTAACATGGAGATTCTGTTCAAAAGGCACCAGAATTCAGTGAATCTGACATTACAGCCTCTTACTATCAGAAGAAAATTACTATTAATTACACTTTAAAAACTTCAAAATAAAAATAGCAATTTCACCGTTTTGTCCTTCAAGTTGAGCTGTCCAATCAGTTTCCGGTCATCTGCTGGATCGACGACTTCGCCACCGATAAAGAGCTCTATCTTTGTGTGTGCAGCATTAGCTTTGATGCGGTTAAGGATCCCACGTCGAACGGAGCCAATTGTGTCATTGGTGTGTGACCAGATATCCAGGTCGTCTACCTGACGGCCCTGGTTGGGAAAGCGCACGATCAGAGTGATATGCTTCCCCCGGAAAGCTCTGCAAAAACAAAGTGTAAAGAGCAGTGGAATGTTACAGAATCAGTTCAGACATCCATGAAGGGTTTGATGTTGACAAATGACGCCAACAATATGAGACTGGAATGTGTACAAAGTATTCAGTGTCATGTAACCTCACATATACTGTAAAATCTAACACTAGAACGCTGACCTGTGGGGAACCACCGGCTCTACGACCCCTGGCAATAATTATGGAATCGCCGGCCTCGGAGGATGTTCATTCAGTTTAATTTTGTAGAAAAAAAAGCAGATCACAGACATGACACAAAACTAAAGTCATTTCAAATAGCAACTTTCTGGCTTTAAGAAACACTATAAGAAAAAAATAAATAAATTGTGGCAGTCAGTAACGGTTACTTTTTTAGACCAAGCAGAGGGAAAAAAATATGGACTCACTCAATTCTGAGGAAAACATTATGGAATCACCCTGTAAATTTTCATCCCCAAAACTAACATCTACATCAAATCAGATCTGCTCGTTAGTCTGCATCTAAAAAGGAGTGATCACACCTTGGAGAGCTGTTGCACCAAGTGAACTGAGATGAATCATGGCTCCAACACAAGAGATGTCAAGTGAAACAAAGGAGAGGATTATCAAACTCTTAAAAGAGGGTAAATCATCACGCAATGTTGCAAAAGATGTTGGTTGTTTGCAGTCAGCTGTGTCTAAACTCTGGACCAAATACAAACAACATGGGAAGGTTGTTAAAGGCAAACATACTGGTAGACCAAGGAAGACGTCAAAGCATCAAGAAAGACAACTTAAGACAACATATGTCTCAAAAATCGAAAATGCACAACAAAACAAATGAGGAACGAATGGGAGGAAACTGGAGTCAACGTCTGTGACCGAACTGTAAGAAACCGCCTAAAGGAAATGGGATTTACATACAGAAAAGCTAAACGAAAGCCATCATTAACACCTAAACAGAAAAAAACAAGGTTACAATGGGCTAAGGAAAAGCAATCGTGGACTGTGGATGACTGGATGAAAGTCATATTCAGTGATGAATCTCGAATCTGCATTGGGCAAGGTGATGATGCTGGAACTTTTGTTTGGTGCCGTTCCAATGAGATTTATAAAGATGACTGCCTGAAGAGAACATGTAAATTTCCACAGTCGATGATATGGGGCTGCATGTCAGGTAAAGGCACTGGGGAGATGGCTGTCATTACATCATCAATAAATGCACAAGTTTACGTTGATATTTTGGACACTTTTCTTATCCCATCAATTGAAAGGATGTTTGGGGATGATGAAATCATTTTTCAAGATAATGCATCTTGCCATAGAGCAAAAACTGTGAAAACATTCCTTGCAAAAAGACACATAGGGTCAATGTCATGGCCTGCAAATAGTCCAGATCTTAATCCAGTTGAAAATCTTTGGTGGAAGTTGAAGAAAATGGTCCATGACAAGGCTCCAACCTGCAAAGCTGATCTGGCAACAGCAATCAGAGAAAGTTGGAGCCAGATTGATGAAGAGTACTGTTTGTCACTCATTAAGTCCATGCCTCAGAAACTGCAAGCTGTTATAAAAGCCAAAGGTGGTGCAACAAAATACTAGTGATGTGTTAGAGCGTTCTTTTGTTTTTCATGATTCCATAATTTTTTCCTCAGAATTGAGTGATTCCATATTTTTTCCCCTCTGCTTGGTCTAAAAAAGTACCCGTTACTGACTGCCACAATTTTTTTTCCTGATTTCTTACAGTGTTTCTTAAAGCCAGAAAGTTGCCATTTGAAATGACTTTAGTTTTGTGTCATGTCTGTGATCTGCTTTTTTCTACAAAATTAAACAACTGAATGAACATCCTCCGAGGCCGGTGATTCCATAATTTTTGCCAGGGGTTGTACATGAAGAATGCGCATGGGTCGTCTTGAACCAGAAACCTTCTGGATTTCAGTGCTATCTAACATTACAGAGTAAAGGTGTAGTCACACAGTGTCCAGTGGCAAAAAATAAACAAAAAACGGTCCAGTCCCTTGGTCTCAGGTGGAATGAGTGGACAAACACAGAATGCAATGCAAGTGCACCTCGGGACACAAACAACAGATAATGAAGGGCTAAAACTAATGTGTACCAGATATTCACTGGCAAGCTACAAACAAACAGGACAAAACTGTAGACAAACGTGTAACCACCAGATAAGATCTCAATCTGATGTCCGCTCAAAGTTTTGAGCACACAAAAAAACTTTCCGATGGATATCAGCTGACAAGGAACGCAGTTAATGAATGAGTAAAGGACTCGTACATAACAAAATCGGACATGAACTGATATCAAACTTTCATACCCATTACCCATACGTTTCCTCACTTAGTCACAGTGTGACTTTGACTTAACAGAACAACTTGGAAAATGACGCTGCAGCAGTGTGACAGTAACACCTGACAAATCTTACTCACGACAGCTCGTTTTTGCTCTCTTTAATTTGTTGCAGACACCTCATCTACCTATTTCTGTCATTAAAAAATTAAAAAAAAGACTCCTGAAGGACAGGACAAGAATGCATAATCTGTACTGCTCTCACAAAGTTTAGAGTTTAAAACGTAAGTATACCCATCCCACCAACATAATTGGTATGTTAATTATTTGTTTGAGGATTTGATGGAACACAAACTAGTGCAGCACCAACATAATGTGAAAGAGAACGGGCAGGCAACAATCTGTACCTTTCTCATCCATTACAGTTTGACTGGGGATTACCACTAGGTTTGTTTGAGATTACTGGATACCAGGTTTGGATCTGATCTCTCTCATTTCCAATCATGAAGTTGAGCTCTGAGAAGTTTGGGATCATCCACAAGTAGAAAATTCCTACATTAAGAAACCTAATGTGGAAATGTGAAATCTCTGCAGCCACTGGGTACATTGATTCTGTAAATGTAACCAGTCACATGTAAGGAAAAACTTGTGTAAGATGGTGGAAAAGTGTGAAACAGTTATGTTAATTATCAATAAGGTGAATGTACCTCGACATAGGTAGTATAGTCCTCTCCTCGTGGTAGTCGCTGTCACACTCATTGATGTACTCTTTGAGCACAGTAAGAACTCGCACCATGCGGATGGCCTCCTGACGGGCGCAGTTGATGCTGTCTTTGTCTCCGTCCAACACGCACAGCGTGTCATAGGAGGCCTTCAGACGGTCAAAACAGGACTGGATAAAGTCTTCATGGATTTCTACCTACAAGGAGAAACAACACGGACACCTTGAAGACAGCCATCTTATCACCCCAGATGACTTCAAACTGTTATAAATTACCCTCAAAGACAATTTCTTAGCAGATAAATAAAAATGATAAAGATTGGGATCTTAAAATATTTTGGTAGGGGGATAGAACAGCCCCAGCACCTGATTGACTTGTAGTTTTGGTCCGAGGTTGGTGTAGATCTCTTTCAGCAGGTCTATAGCTCGACTGGCAATGTCATCACTTCCTTGAATTACCACCTAGAAGGATGAGAACACGATAAAACTCAAATTTTGCCAGTATCAATTTCTAGCAAATCGACTTGGAAACTACTATGTCAAAGTAGTACAAGACCATTCTGCTCTGATACAACAGAAACAGCTGTTAATCCTTTCAATCAATTATTGTTTACAAATCTGCTATGAAAGTACATATCATAAAAAGGTAAAACAAAAGCTCAATTTGTTGCAACGCAATCTCACCCTCCAGAGGTAGTCTAGTCCTATAAGCTCCAGGTCATCCATCATGTACGCACGGCGCTTGGCTACCAACTTGCCCTCCCTGCAGTTGACAGCCTTGAAGAATCTCTCAAAGCACTTCATACCATTCTCTGTCAGCAGTGACGGGTCCAGCTGCAGAACATTGTTCTCAAAGAAGTCCTTATTGATGTCTGGGTCGAGGTCTGGCTCATCACCCATCAGTTTGGAGTACCTAAGGGGAGCCACGTTCGTAGTAAGACCGCTGTCCCGACAGAAATGCCTTCCTATTAAATCAAAACTGAGGGGAATTAAGTCAAATCCAAGGTAACGACAGATACCATTTGAAGCAGGCCTCACGGTCACAGAGAAATACCGCATTCTCAGCCAGACATTTCCAGATCTGCTTGGCCTGAGGGGCACACAGCCACAGCTGGCCATCCTTCAGCAGGAACCTGACAAAAAGCTCAACATCAGCAACCATGTAGCAAAAGTTAGAAAAACATCCTAGAGGGTCAAACATTGGATTCTACACTTGCAGAGTTTTTGGGGATTTTTTTTTTTTTTTTTAAGCAGAGTGATGACAAGAAGGTCACAGGTTCAATTCCCCAATAAGACAGGAAAATCTCTAAGATGCCCTTGAGCATGGTCCCCGTTCTCAAATTGCTTGTGGTGATCAATCAACACTTCGCTTCATTTTATGTACCCATCATGTAGTTAGACTTTTGCAAATATGAGACAAAGTAAAGTGGTACCTCAGAAAGTTAAGTCGCTCCTGCACTTCCTGGACATGGCTGTAGCGGCTCCCTGGCCTAACTGTCTGGGGGTCAAACTCTGTGTGCTCTTCTGTAAACACGTATATATATCCAGTCAGAAAGTGCAAAGTCCATCAAGCTGTCCAATACAATGAAAGGCTAAAGTAATGCAGGCTGCTGCTGCAGGCTCTGACACTGTACCTTTGGAGAACTGCCTCATGGTCTCCATGTACGCAGAGAGGTTCTCAGCCACCAACGTGACCAGAGCATGGTTATGTTGCAGCTGATTGATCAGGTCATGGCGGTAGAACACATGAGGACTTCTCTGGGTTTGACTAAAGTGAGAACAAGAAGAGCAATAGATTTTTTTGTGGGGGGGGGGGGGGGGGGAGGAGAATGATAATAATGATGCATTATACAGAGAGAAAGAAGAAAGACTGAGGAACAAATCTGATTATTTCAAAAATCTAATAAAATAACATTTTGAATCAAGCTAAATCTGAGTGATTTTTCTTGTCCTGAAGAATTATTTCACACACCTGATTAAAAAGAAGATAATATGGTTATGTCGCTCCAGTCCAGATCACAGAGATACAAAGCAAGGAAGAGATATAAGTATGTGAAATCATTTATTTTCTGCCACTTATCTGGGTGATGGTGGCTGCAGACAGCAGCTCATCCCATACGTACCTATTCCTAACCAGGCCCTCTAACTCCTTCTGAGGGATCCCCAGATGTTAACAAGCCAGATGGGAGATGTAATCCCTCCAGCGTGTCATGGGTCTTCCCTAGGGCCTCCTCCCAGTTGTATGTGCCTGGAAAACCTCCCCAGGGAGATGGCCAGGTGGCATCATTAACAGATGGCCTAACCACCTCAGCTGTCTCCTTTCCAGCCTAGATATTCAAGCTTCTCTCCATGTACTTGAGTTTCACTTCAGAACCTTGTTGTTTCAGTCATTACCCAAACCTCAGGGTTATAAGTGAAGATAGAACCATAAACTGAGAACCTCACCTTCTGGCTCAGCTCTTTCTTCAACACAACAGCCTGGTACAGACATCTGCAAAAAGTCAGGTGGAGCCCAACCAGTCTATCAATCTCAAGCTTCATCTTAGTCCCCACTTGTGAACAAGTTCTATGTCTATCAACCTGGCAAAGGTTTTTAGGGGGAGGCTGAGGAGTGCAATTCTCTAGAACTTCAGTCCCCCTTTTTAAAACTATGGGAACCATCACACTTGTTTGCCAATCCAGAGGCTTATGCAACACTGCACAGACAGGGAAAAATCTCATCCACTCCCGCTGACTTCCCACTGCGACTTGACTACTCAACTTTGTTCTTGCACATGGTGAGAATGTTTTGATTGTAAACATGTTTGCCTGGGTGCAGTAAGTCTCAAAGCACTGTTTTGTAATCCCATCATCACAATTTTGAAACAAATTCACAGCATATGGATCAAATCACTGAATATCAGTGTTGGATTCTAGTGTTTAGTCACAACACGGTTTTTCTTTGCATCCAATATGGTGGATATCCCCTGGTCTAACTGGTGCATTCTTCTTATTCTAGTCGGTAACACTTCGTGAAACTATGTTTTCAGAACTTTATCCACTGGTACAGAGTCTGACTGTCGTATCAAAGAAAGAAACTTTGGATGACATTACCTAAGGTTCTGAGGTGCTTCACCAAAAAGGCTGCAGATTTCTCTGATCTGCTTCAGGGCAGGAATGACCCATTTGTCATTGGTTCGTAGCTCTTCTATGAAGCGATCTATCCACTGGATTTTCTGCGTGTCTCTGTCCTGTGAGTCAACACAAAGCAAGGTCGAGATTCAGTGCGGTCACAAGCTGAAATGATTGATTACATGTAGATCGACTGAAAGTGATCATCAACCAGTTTGATAACCCAGTTATTCTTTAAAAATAAACTAATCCTGTCCAAGCTTCTCAAATGTGACAACTTGTAGATTTAATTTGTTTTGAGTGATTTTTCCATGAAGTAGTTTGCGCAACAAGATAAGCCTCCACTCTAAAGACATGTCTGTTCATAATAACTTATTATTAGCTTTATTTTGTGGTCATGTCCTTGTTGGGCTGTCTCTTGACTGAATTCAATTAAGTTCCTCTTGGGTAAGGACTCTTGTCTTGTCAACTCTAATTTTGCCTAGTGTTAGGCTCCTCTGCATGACGAGCATTTCAAACTGATTTTTATTAGACTAGTGCAGTGCCTGTTGGAAGTTTGTATTGTTATAGAAAATTGGGAGCTTAAATAAATTTTTCACGGATGGTCGTATGAGGCTGTGTTTGAAGGTGGGATGTACAAAGAGGTGTATTTGCTCTTATATAGTTTTAACAGACAACGTGTATGTTAGTTAAGACATGGTTGACATTGAGATACACAAATACAGTTATTTTAAGGAAAAGACTGACATTCATCCAACATGGTCAGACATATATTCACACACAAATAGGAAGGAATAAACACAGCTAGTGTACATTAATTACAAACATATGGATGTGAATACGGTAGTTATTGATAATGTTGAGTCGGGGACATTTAGGTTTGTTGTGAAAATAACTATTGCATTTTCATAAATTTTGGCTTTTAGCAAGGACACTGTAGGTAGCTGAACCCCATTCCACTAATGTTAAAGTACCACTACCACTTTTGCTTTTCTGGCCATTGGGAAAAAGGAAAAACAGTAATGCAACAGCATGATCTGCAGACAGTTTAGACGTAAGGTCAAGTGGGAGGTGGAAATGTTGGCTTTTTAAATACTTGGAAGAACACTGGACTCATCGATAGGATTTAATATTGCTATAACAGACTGATGCAGAAGGTGGCAGCAATGCAACAATAAGGATGCTGTCTGCTGTTATCCACCATCGAAGGAGAGGTGCGCTTCATCTGTTCATGGGGTATGACGGATCGCATTTCAGCATTTACAAAATGCCACAAAAAACAAAATTCAAACATTAAATAAAAGTACTTAATTTACTCATATTTGCGGTCAGTCTGGGTAAATCATAAATCATCATAATAATGTTAGCCAATTAAACTGGTGCACTAACACTACATAGAAGAAGAGAGGGTGCACTTGATTTTATTCACAGGTACATTTGGAGAAGCAATGCATTTCCTGAGCGGGCCAACCCTGTAATGAAAATAAAGGTTTCAAAAATGATTCCCCAAAATTTTCATAATAAAAAGGATGCACATCATCACGTCATGCGCAAGCCATATCTGAGGCCGATCTGACAAACAGTCAGAGAGGGTGTCGGTACAGTCTCTCCATCTGCACTGCTGGAGCCTGCATCTGGATTGCCATGCACTGTGGACAAACCATGGTCTTTCTTGTTCCTGCATGGGTACACGTGATGTTCAGAAGGTGCAGAGTAACTTCCTGCATGATGTCTAGTCTACTTGTGGTTTCTTTGTATTATAATATGTCACTCATGGAGTGGGTCAGGTCTTGGGATGCATACTGATAAGATTTTATCGATATTGATTCCGCGTATTGATCAGATTCCTTATAGATATCTCTTGTGAATTTTCTGTGTACTCAAAGTAGGCTTTACAGGTTTTCTATGTCTGCAACATTTTATTGAGTCTTAAAGTAAACAAATACGAAATTGGTCAGTGGATTCTAGATTACTGGACATAAACAGAAATAAAAATCTGTAGTTTTTGTCAAAAGCATTTCCTTTCAGACATTTTGGCATGAATGTCACTCCATACATCTGAGCTGCACGTCAGCGCAGGATGTCTCAATCGCACAGCATTTGGAGCTGTGCGAATGGAACAGAGGACAATTCTCTTTTCTTTCTCGCAACAAGACAGGAGTCCCAGTTAGTGACTGTAATCTGCACAAAACTGACTGACAATTGACATTTTAATGGCTTTGATAGGTGTTAAGAAGCGGATTTGCCGCTTCTAAAAAGCAGCAAAGCAAAGAACCAATGAAGCAGCAGTTCAGAGCACTGCTTCATTGCTTCAAGCTTCAAAGCGGAGTCACGCTACAGAAACACTTGATTGCAAACCCGCTGAAGGGTCTGCAGTCAATGTAGAGAAATTATTTTCCCGACAAACACCCTCAAAAACAATGGCCGCTCTGAAGGACCAATAAGGGAATCGTTGAGCAAAAAAGGCTATTGATGTCGGTGAATTGAATCTTTTCTTAATGATTCTCGAAAAGAACCAGTTCCCGATACCCAACCCTAGGCAGGTCTAGACCTTACTCACCTATGGTGTAATTCATGATTTGGTGCCAACAAACCAATCAATTGAAATAACTGATCAATTCATCGATTATGAAAATAATCCTAACACGGTTCAAAAGTTGCATGGCCAAACAAATTTTGAAGAGTGTAATTCTATATTCCTCATCCTCTGTGTACGGGCTATCGCAGGATAATAATCACTAGCTGCAGCCTTAACCTAGTCTTTCATTGATCAGACTACCTGAGAGCAGCTATAATCCAGTATTTTGATGTGGGCACTAAGAGCTTGGTCCATGATGTCCACAGGCACGTCATCGCTGTGTGCCAAGTTCCACAGGAGGTTGAGGACCTTGTGGGCCATCACCCCATCCTTGTCATCCTCAGCCAAGCGCCGGATGAGTTCCAGCAACTTTTCACGCTGCTTCTTGCTGGCATTGGTCCAGCTCGCCTGCATGAAAAGACCAAAGTCCATTGTTTATGATATGAATAAAAACAGCATGTCAGTGCGACAAAATGCTGTGAGTGCACTAAGAAAATGTGAACCATTGTGTACAAAGGCCTGTGGTTTGGGTTCAACTCCGTGACACTGCTCTTGGTTTTTAGCTACACTGAAACAACTAAGAAAACAATTTGCATGAGAATGTGACGTGGCTTGACAGAAACCTTTGAATACCTCAGTCACAAATCAATTGTTCACATTAACAAGATTTTCTCAATCTGTTTAACATTTGAACAAAACATTGCCTTGCAAAAGTATTCGGCCCCTTGGTATTTCACACAATTTAATTTATTTATGCCATTTCAAATACAAAAAGTATATCAGGCATCTCAAGATAAAAAATTCTAAAATGATCTTCCTTAAACTCAAAGCAAATCTCTACAACTCGATATAAATTAATTTAAAACATAAAAGCCAAGATGATGGATTGCATAAGGGCCCCTTCACACGTAGGGCACCGCTCGTTCGGCACTTAGAAAATGTGTGGCCATTCGCACTACTAACAACAGTCAGCAGATAATCAGTCTGTCCACAGCTGCAGCTGCTCGCACTGTGTTCCTACTCGAAAGACACTGTCGTGTGCACGAACCACACGTTGTGCACACCTGCCCACCGGTGCGATGTTTCGTGGTTCGCTCATACAAGTTATTTTGCCGTGAGTAATGGGCCCTCAGTAATGGAACTCTTTTATAAAATACCTGTAAATAATCAGTTTTATTGACGGTGTTCTTCAGACAAGTCAGGGGATGGATACATGAACATTTTCAAGTCACTGAATATGTTTTGGACTTTAGTTACATCAGTTATGAAGAAATACAAACAGGATGGCACTCTTTGGTAAATCTGTGTGGAATGGACAGTTCCCAAAAACTGAGTGGCTGTGCAAAGAAGGAGAAGAGTAAGAAAAGCTACCAAGACACAGAGATAACCCAGAAGAAGTTCCAGGCTTCTTCTGGCTTCTGATTGGAGAAATTGTGCACAGTGCATGTTTTGCATTTTGTATCCCCAGTTACACAGCTTCGTGACAAGGCGGTATCACCAAAATATCAAATCTAGGCATGCATTTCAGATGTACCTTCTGGCAAATTGTAGCTGAACTTTCAAGTCTTCTCTTGAAGAATATCCTCCTCTGTACCATTACAGGTATTATACCAAAGGGGCCCGTTACTTATGCAACCCATCATCTTGGCTTTTATATTATTAATTATTTTATATCAACTTGTAGAGATTTGCTTTGAGTTTAAGGAAGATAATTTTACAAATTTTTATAATCGAGAAGCCCGGTTTACTTTTTGTATTTGAAACGGCATAAAAAAATTAAATTGTGTGAAATACCAAGAGGCCAAATACTTTTGCAAGGCACTGTATAAAACATGAATTTGACTGTTGGTCAAATACTAATCAATCACGAACAGCAGTGGAATGTGGTTTGCGCTCTTACTTTAAAACAGTCAAACAGGTGATCAAGCTGCTCTGGTGAGAAGTCCCACGCCAGCTTTGCCAGGAGGTCATGGACGTTCTTCACAATAGCTTCGTGTTTACCGGCCTGTAATCACACAGCCAATAATAATAAAAAAAAAAAAAAAAACTGCAGCCTTGTCACCATCAGCAGTGTCCAAATGTCCAGTGCCAAACTGTCTCTCTAGTGAGATGTTTTGCTCGTTATTTATCACTTACAGGTGAGTGGCATTTTTCAGTCGCATGCACTTTGACTAGATGTTGTTTGGGAGATAAATAGAGATTCCGATTACTCACTTGTGTCCTATTATGTAGGAAAAAAAGCCTCTTCTAGAACTGTCAGGCAACACCATGCAATATGTGTGAGTCAGATAATTTTCCCATTCTGATATTTGTGTACGCATATTTTTGTAATGTTAATAACTTGGATCATGACAACAGTTTAACATTCAGGCTTTCAGCCAAAACTGGCCACCTGAAAGTGAGCCTCAGATCATGGATGAAGCAGGATACAAATAAGTGAATACTGTCTTAATTGTGTTCAACAGGAAACCATTTCTTCTTTTGTCTACTCCTACTGGGAGTCATCACAGCGCCTCTTCTGTCGACATCAACTGCCCACATCCTCCTTCACCCCATCTTTGGCCTTCCTTCTCGCCTCCATCCTCAGCACAACATACCTCGCATCATTATAACTTATGAAATTTAATACTGCACACTGTACACACTAAAATCTGTTCAAAATTAAATCAATATGATCAGACTTCAGTCATACCTGTGCAGCCCAAATATTGTCCAGGTCTTGCATGGTAAGAGCTTTCTCCTTGATAACAAAGCGAAGGATTTTCTCCAGCTTCTCGACATACTGCGGCTGGTGCAAACTGTCCCTCAACACTATAGACAGGATGTGGTTCTGCTGAATCCACTCCTGGGACAGCAGGAGGACACGCAAAACAGAAGAATCAGATTCTGAAGAACAAATCTGCTTAACTCTACAGACGCCGTGAAGCACACAGGCGAGCTCAGCTTACCGCCATGCGCTCCGCAGTGAGCCACTCCTCCTCGTCAGGGTTGTGTCGGTGCGTGTAGTAGGACACACTGGAGATCACTTTGTTAACTTCATTTAGTGCATTCATTTTACCATTAAAAGAAGAAATTTGCAATAACCTACAGAGAAAAATCAACATTTAAAAGGATGCCTTAATACTTTTAGCATTTTGTTACAACAGCATTGTCAAAAACTTTAATATGATTAAAAGACATAACCAACTGTTGCTTACCTAAGAATCATTTTTAACCTAAAAATCTCTAAATTCTTCACTGTCTCCTCCTGCCCTGGCACACGAGAAGCCAGATTCTTCAGGGACTTGATTATCATGGACAGTGCATCATTTTTGGCTTCATTCTTGGCCTCTTTCTTTAGCTCCTCATCTGTAAGATTCTCTAGAAACTGTGGAACCATCTCAATAACTGGAAGGAAGTACTTCTTTACTGTGTGCAATGTGAGGAACTCATAACACTGGCCAAAAGGCCTGTGGGTACAGAAGAGGAGAAAAAAAAAAAAAAGAATGTTCAAGTCAGCTTACAAAACCCGGAAAAACACAGCACTTTGCAAGCCTATTAAAAAAACTGAGATGTGTGCTGTGTAAAACTCCAGGAGTCTCACTTGATAAGTGCAGCAATGATCTGGACGTTAAGTGCTTGGCCGCTCATGAAGCGATCGTGCAGCATTTGAAACCCATTTAACGTGCCAAATTTGTTTATCAAGTCCACCAACCAGCCCTGCAGAGAAGAAGGGAAAAAAAAAACAAAAAAACAAAAAAACCACCAAATACCAAGTTATGAGAATGTTCTGCAGCTGTGCATTTACAGAAACATCCAAATCTCATATTTCGCAGGGGAGATCATCAAGTAATAGTCTCTCTCTCACCCCAAAAAAACAACACAGCAAACATCAGTCAGAATGTACTGCAGCTTTGTGTTTGCAGATACACAAATCTGATTTAAGAAGGGATCGTTACCAATGAAACAGAGTACCAGTCTAGGTTTGTGAAGGTTGACTGACACATTCGTTCAGTAGGGCAGAACACATGCATTCAGACCAATCTTAAGTAGTTGACTAACTTTAGGCGATCGAGGGTCTGGTGGCCGGGCAAAGAGTTCGTCATCAGCTAGCTGGGCTCCAGCAGGGACCGTCTCAGAAGGACGTGTGCCATTGTAAATGTGGAACTTGCAGTGCGGGTTGGTGGCCATTGCCAACAGCTCCAGTAGAGGAAACCAGTCCTGAGAGAGCTTGGCTACACACAGTTCCACCAGCCTGTGTGTGTTATTGATGATACACCTCTGTGAACAGAAGTATTAAAACAATCCATTATGAAGAGATGGATGGTGTGCACGCACACACACACACACACACACGTATACAGTGCATCCAGAAAGTATTCACAGTGCACATTTTGTTATGTTACAGCCTTATTCCAAAATGGATGAAATTCATTTTCCCTTCAAAATTCTACTCACAACACCCCATAATGGCTTCATGAAATAAGCTTTGAAGAAAAAGGGAAATGCCAGTGCTTCACAGACGTCTGTGCAAAAAATTAATTTAAGGTGCAAAACACAAAAGGGACTAACATTTCGATGTAAAGATTACATCTTCAGAGTCATAGTGATATTACCTATGTACTGCAGAGGAAGAAAATTGCAAATTCTCTGACCATCTTTGCTCCTCAAAGACTAAGAATACCTTGTACAACATCATGAGTACAATCACCTGTTTACATCAGTTATCTTCGTTTTGTTTTTCACCTAATTATGATTACCTAATTATATATATCGTTTTCTCTCAGCACCTAAAACACCTTTGAGCTCTTCCAACTGGACAGTGTCGACACTGTGTTCTGGGGACTCAAAGTACGATCAAATTGCAACAATTAATTACTCAGCAAGGCCAATGTAAAATGTCACTTTCATAAAGAAGTTTCTCATTCCTAAAAAAAACTTTATATTCTTTAATAATGCATAATTTACACCAGAACTGAGTGAGAAGTTGGAATGCCGGTAAAAAAAAAAAAAAGTTGTCCTCAAAAACACAGGACAAAAGATCTGTTTCTTCACTGAGGAAAAAACAATATTCCCAGGACCACAAAGTGAAAAGACTCACATGAATCTCAAACTTCCAGCCACTAACAGCCTCGTCTGTCAGAATCTTGGTGAAGGAGATGGTGAGACCATCTCGGAAAAATCGCTGGCAGGCCTCACACTTAACATCCAGTCCTGGAAGGAGAAACAGAAACACTGACATCTTTGTCTATCCACTCGAATGAAATGCACTGAAAGAAGTGTTTATTACAGAAATAATTTATAATTAATTGCTGAACACTTTTAAACTAAAGAACCGTCACATGGGACAAATGCTACAGGTAAAAGAATTTCTACACTCACCTGAAGTTCCAACAACATTCTGTATGATTGGACTTTTCTCTTATGTGTGACCACGTAAGAGAAGAAGCCGATCATTACTTATGATGGAAAACATATTGTAGTATGACTAATTCCAACAATTAAATCGAATAAAAACAGACTACAGACATTAAAAACAAACAAACAAAAAACACTAAGTTTTTACCTTTTTTACTTAGATCTATAGCAGCTTCCAGGAGAACTTCAAGCTCTCCTTTAGGCAAAACTGGAACAACCCAACGGGGCCTAGAAAGGAGGAGGACAGGTGATTAATGTTAAACCACAAACAGCAGCATTTCAAGTGAACAGTTAGCCAGTGCCCATTTCACCCAAAAGCCTGAGCCCCTCAACGAATGTCAGTCAGTGACAGAAGTCCAGTTTAACCAGCTAGTTCCATTGCAGCTGTGATTTACAGACTGGACACACGTCACAAACATGTACAATACATGTGTGAGAGACATTTGGATTAATGGCGTTATATCCAACTTGAACTGTGTGGTCATTCTGCTTCTTTAAATGTTGACTGTGTGACGGTTGTCCATAAAAACTTTTAATCTATCCGCCTAAGCTGCATTTTTATTCTTTATCTTTCTAATGAAACAAAATCCATTCTCAGTCTCTAAATTCTAACAGCTACAAGTGGCCACAAAATTATCAGGTAAACTCAGTCTTACGTTTTTTTGTTTGTTTGTTTGTTTTTTGGGTGTGTGGGGGTGTTTTTCAAAATCTTTAACCCCCTGGGGTCTGAAGGCATTTTTTTGGACAGTTCACTCACCTGGCATAAATGTTTTATTATTGCTGTTAAAAGCTCACCCTGCATCCCACAATCAAGTAGTATGTCTCTTTTTTTCAGGACAACCTGTACTTTCGGAATATATATATATGCTATAGTGGTGTTTTATAAATAAATAAAAGTTTACAAACAGAAATAGGAAAGGAAAAAAGCGGAAAATTTTCACACATTTATTCAAAACACACTGCAAACTATAATAAACAACTATTTTGACACTATAAAAGTAAGTTTCTATCTTATATCATTAAAAACCTGTGTATCATAAAATAAAACTTGTATTCCGCCATCGTATATGATGGTGTCGAACCCAGAGTTAATAGATTAGACTTTGTTTGTAAAACTTTATTTTACCTCTGGAATGTATGTTATCACTGCAATACTGTTATTTTTTTTTTTTTAACTGACAGATTTGTTGTACAATTTTATTGTCCCTTAGTGTCAGATATTTAGTGAGCAACAACAACAAAGGATTTATATTCACTTGTAAGCTGTTTTACACAAACATTTCAAACCGAATTGACATCGATGTCTGCAGATAATGTTTATTTTTTTAAATAAACAGTGTTTCCATAGCATTTGCTTCGCCACATTTCCAGTTTTACAGTTTCATAATTCTCACAGCCATTAGGAAGTGCCCAGTTATCAGCAACAGCTTCACAGCCACACATCCTGTATGGACTCCATCACACAGCGAGCAGACATGTATGGACTGGCCATGTCAAACCAGCATCCAATACACAAAAACATAACTTCAGGACTAGTGGTGCAGTTACTGGTAACCCCACCTACTTTCTTCACTCTATCATGACCACATGTGAATGGGCTGGCGTACATCGAATAAGTTTTGTATAAGTCAACATCACAATGAAGCATGCTGTATTGTAGTACAGCAAGCTCATAGAATAAGTTTGTGCATGCACAATATTTTCGACAAATGCCAGGCATGTGTCTCATACGTCCCGCAGACATGGGCCATAAGTTGTAGGTAAATTATGTGATTGTTAACACGTTACTGATAAGTTACTCATGAGTTGAAATACATCGAGATAATGTCTAGCGTACCCAAAACTTATTTCTAACCAATGAGTAACGTCCTGTGAACTTATGTGTAACTTGTAACGAACTTATCTCCAACACATATTAACATGTGTAGACTTATTTGACGTGACCACAGAACTTACCGAACATGTCAGTTGCCATATAATAGCATACTCCCCAAATTTTTCGTGAGTCGGCATATGCTGGCTAAATCGTCAAGGTGTGACAGGCCCATTAGGAAAAAAATAAATAAAAATCCCCACCTCCCCCAGTACAGTTGTCACAGAAGGGGAAACCAGCTATAGAAACCAAAACCGTTTTTTTGGTACCAGGCTGTACATATGTTTATTTTAAGGTGAACATTTTAACATGGGCTTGAATCGGAACCTGCTTACTTTTGGAGCCTCCCTCAAGAGGCCAATCAAGGAACTGCACCCCTTGTCGTCTTCATCTGAGCTCACCGAAGCTTACCACTTGGTCATGACCCAACATCTCAGCTGTGCACTGATATAGAAAGCCATTTATCAAAACAAAAACCTTTACCGAAAACATGGCTGCCTCATAACTGTTGATCCATCGGAAAAGAAAAGAGGAATCTGTAGCCTCTTTCACATAGAAATCAGACACTAAACAGACTTTAACCTTCTAGCTCTCGAGTGCAAAGTCTGTGATGTCTGATTGAGCTCTATCAATAGCACAGGTCATTGTCCAGATGAGTCACAGTGAGCAAGTGGTTATGTTGATGACATCTGGTCAATTTACACAAAAACAGGAACAAACACATCTAACTGGAGAGTGATTTGGGAACTTGTGTCAATAAGGGCATTCACAGAAATCTTCAGACACATTCAAGGAACAGCAAGAGCAACTTCTGCAGTGAATTTTTTTGCATCATCCTGCTGCCTGCAAACTCTACCCAGAACCCACCCCTCACCAAAATCAAACCGACTATTTCCAGCAGGTAAGGATGTTTCTGGCATGGATAAACTCCTATTTGTGAGCTGTATGTATAAAATGGCAACCTCAGACAACATCGGGACCTCGTTCACCGAACATTGTTGAGAAAGCTGCTAATGATGCACCCTGCGAATTCACACCTGTTGATCATGTCATCCAGCTTGGCCAGGTCAGTGTGAGGGAAGGCAGGCTCCTCCTCTTCCAGCTGAGAAGTCCCATCCCCGTGAACTTGATCATCTGGCGGGCTCACTGGAGAGTTCTCATTCGAGGAATTCGGAGAGGATGTCTGGAGAAAAATACAAAATTATTATTACTTGGGGTATAACAATACACTAGCGCCACGATACAATACATAGTGATACAGAAGTCATGATTTGATACACATCATGACACACAATTACATCACGGCTCACACCAATTATGCAGAACACCTGTGGTGAATGTTTAACTTTACAGAAAAATTATTCATCCATCCGACCAGTCACGAGAGGCAATCCACAAAGCCCAACCTGCCGATTAACGATAATTCTGACATAACCTATAGTCTTTCTTTGGGGAACTAACGAACTAAGTCAGGTGTGCTCAGCTGATCAATAACTACAAAACACCAGACCTGACTCATGCCGAGTCAGGTCATGAGTATGTACCAGGTACACATGGAAAGCATGTAAGACAGGTGATCTCAATGACTCGGGATGGTGATCCCTGGTGCACACAATTAAAACCATTTCATTTGAAGAGCCCACCAATTCACAAAAATGAAAGATAAAAACAATATGCTCCCAACTGCTTTGACATTACCCTTTACATCTGTATTTAATTTATAATATGAATTGCAATTTTAATGGTACATTCTTAGCCTTGTGAGGTTGCAAAGCTCAAGAACAGCCCAATGGAAAACAGATCCTCTCTTCAGTGTAATATCCTTAGCAATTAGTGATCAAAACAAAAGGTTTGGCCTGGGGGTGTCATTATGGATAAAGACACATAATTCACAAACTTTGGTGAGCATGCAAACACATCACTGGAGTCTTACGTTTTTGTTTTTACTGGGGTCGGGTGGGTTCCAATGTTGTTCCTCACTAAATTTCATGATAATCCACCATGCAAGAAATATAGAACTATTCTGAGCAGAAATTATGGGGAAAGCCGTAATATGATACACAGTCATCTCAAAAAACTGAGCAACTGGGCAAGAAGGAGACTAGTGAGTGAAGCCACCGAGACACCAGTGACAAGTCAGGAGTAAGCAGTGGTGGGCACATAACCAAAAAATTAACTTCGATAACAGATAATCAGATAACTGAAAAGTTATCTTCGATAAAGATAAAACAATAAACCACCCAAAAATGTATCGGAAGTTACAGATAACCGATAAATTCCAATATTATCTCTGGCACATTTACAACTACTAGTAAAACAAATTTAATAGCTTCTAGTAATATTAAAAATAACAACAGACCCAAACAATGAGACAACACTTTTTTCTTTCAACGTTCTGCCCCTGCTGAAAGCTCTTGTTTACTACAGCGCTCCCAGCACAGAGGCACCCCGAGAGCAGCCATAAAGCCAGCTCTCTATCAATTACAACGCTCCGGTCAGGCGGAGGTCTTGAAAAATAAAGTCATGCTGAGTTATGGTTTTGATTTATAAATAACATTAATACCGATAGAATAACTCCATTAATGTCAATTCTGTCATTTGTACAAAGTTAAAACATATCTTTTAATGTTGAATAATGCACTAATTCTGAGGTTTTGTAACAGACAGATCGCAAAGGATTCTGGGTAAAAGTGCCTCTGCTAAACACTGATTGGTTCAGTCATTCATTATGTAAACCAACACAATGTGACGTCTGTTGTGTGTTGGTGCTTAAAGATAAATGTGCTTTTGTAAAATATTCCATTTTTTTATTTGTAAAAACAGGCATTTTTACGGAGCCCTGGAAGTGTCATCGCAAAATGTTTTGCATGTGGAGAGAATGTGTGCACGTTTTATGATGTTGTAAAACATGCTTTACACTGTGCGAGATGATTTTTCATGCAGGAATTTTTTGGACCGAGTTTCAGTTTAATCGTGCGTCCTGCATCGTGTAGTGTACATGGAGTATCAAGCTGCGGTCAACATCTGACAACCACCTCCTGATCGACGATCGTATGGTCGAATGAGAATCAAACCTGTTTGATATATTATTGTGGTCGGCGGCCGTTGTGAGGGTTTCCTGCTTCTGAAAAGCTACAAGCATCCAAACGCTTGCACTGTGCCTGTGCAAACACTGCAGAGCTGGCTTGTAATATTATTATTATTATTATTTTGCTGTTGTTTTGTTTTTAAACTTCATTTGCAAAAAAAAAAGGCATTTGCAAAGCCAAAAAGTTGATTTGACAATCATCTGATATAACCGGGGTCAAAATAAATAGAACACTGCCATCTACTGGTTCCCAGACGCTTAGTACTTAGGGCAAATACTGCCATGAACACTACCGGCCAGTAGATGGCAGTAGAGGCCTTGAAAACAAAATTCCAGATAATCCCTGTCTGCTACATTTAAAATGCGTGGAATTTAACAAACGCAAATACAAAACCAACGTCTATAAACGCAGAGAATATATTCAAGAGAGTTTTAGGCACTAGAATTTAATGCTGTTGTCCGTGGAGCCTGAACAGAGTGTCTGAAATGCATTTGTCCTCTCGTGACGTACTGAGATTACATCATCGTACCCATAATGCACTGCGGGGCACAGCATGTGCTCACAAAACCTTAAAAATTAGCACATTACTTACAACTAAAACATATATCTGATATTTTCAATTTATAAAATTTCAGACATGACAGTATTTTTAAATAACTTTTCCAAAATTAGTTTGGTTAAAATTTGAACCATAACTTAAAAATGTATGCCTCTGGATGACTTAGGTGATATTGCCAGCATATCGGTATGGTGTTAAAGGAAATTTTTTTTGGGGGGGGGCCGTTTCTCCTTTGTCTGCAGAGGATTGAGACGCTTTTCATACAATCAGTTCTCTTCTGTTTGCAGA
Source organism: Thalassophryne amazonica (assembly GCF_902500255.1). Classification (NCBI taxonomy): domain Eukaryota; kingdom Metazoa; phylum Chordata; class Actinopteri; order Batrachoidiformes; family Batrachoididae; genus Thalassophryne; species Thalassophryne amazonica. Next base: position 10,831,741 of record NC_047116.1, read on the forward strand.
GGTTATAACTGTGCGTCTGTTACAAAACTTTTAACAGGTGGGTGCTGAACTGATTTTAAATTTTCAAAATGGTTGTCGCTGTTCAGCTTTGTTTATCGGTTTAAAAGTTATTGGACAAAAATTAATCGGAAGATAATTGGTCCGATAATGGTTTTTAAAGTTATCTAAAAAGATAATCCGATAATGAAAACATTATCTTCGATAATTATCTGTTATTGGATTATCGGAAGTGTGCACACCACTAGGAGTAAGACTTCAATAGCTGTGATGGGAGAAACTGCAGACAGCTCAGGTTTTACCTGTTACGTCACTAATCAGAACCTCTTGGAGGAGTGGGACAAAAAGATTTTAACAAGAAAACAGCTGAGTTCTAGGCTGAAGTTTCCAATGTTTCTTCAGACATATTTTTAAGAAAGTACTTCACTGCATCACTCCACCACTAAGCTCTACAACAAAAGCTATTGCTGTCCAACAACTTATGGATCTGACTGTAAACGTAAGCAGGGCATCTGCAACCAGCCAACTTCCTTCACAATTTTTAAACTTGATTAGGATTAGTTACGGACATTACTCAAAATAATGGTAATTTTGCTGGAAAGCTTGTGGTCATGAAGGGAGACAGAACCAGGTGGAAATGGCACACTCGTCTACAAAGCCAGAAAGAATAGAACTTGAACTGCTGTTACACGCACCTGTTTATAAAGCAACACATGCCAGTGGGAAGGCCCACTTTTCTGCAGGGTTAGGGTTTCTATTGTTCTTCTCACTAAACATATATGAAAGCCCAACAGGCAGAGCTCCACTGTGAAAAGCACACAAACAAAGCCATCCAAGTCACCACAGTCCGTGCAAATGGCACCGAGTGGTGCTCTCGTCATCTTCACCTTCATGACCAAAAAGTGACGGCTGGCGTGCTCGTGTTGGAATTAGTACGCGAGCATCAGCCACAGTCCCATTAATACACATCGTAGACGAGAACAGACATACAGTGCCCCTGTCAGTGTGCCGACCCACCGGTTTGACAGTTTTCTTTCTGAATGCTGTCTTGAAATAATGAGTAAACTGTGGTGTAAGTAAGAGGGATGCACCGAAAGAAAACATGCAGAGAAATATGAAATGTGGGGGTGTGTGGAAAACGCTCCTTCTGCTTGGCTGACCTACATAGGCAGCTTGTGTTTCACGTCTCACCAGCGCTCATCTCTATCCAACAGAGGCCTGCACCGGCGCGCATGCACACATACACACACCCCTTTAGCCATCAGTCAGGAGGCTCTGTTCATTGATGCCTAGCCTTCCCTCTTTCGCACTGTTTTCTGCTCCTTCTTTTCCTCTCCTTGGGCATCTGAGTGGTTATGTATCAGCAATCAATCTCTCTCTCTCTCATATATACATACACATACACATATATACATATACATATATACATATACACTCAACAAAAATATAAATGCAACACTTTTGGTTTTGCTCCCATTTTGTATGAGATGAACTTAAAGATCTAAAACTTTTTCCACATACACAATGTCACCATTTCCCTCAAATATTGTTCACAAACCAGTCTAAATCTGTGACAGTGAGCACTTCTCCTTTGCTGAGATAATCCATCTCACCTCACAGGTGTGCCATATCAAGATGCTGATTAGACACCATGAATAGTGCACAGATGTGCCTTAGACTGCCCACAATAAAAGGCCACTCTAAAAGGTGCAGTTTTATCACACAGCACAATCCCACAGATGTCACAAGATTTGAGGGAGCATGCAATTGGCATGCTGACAGCAGGAATGTCAACCAGAGCTGTTGCTCGTGTATTGAATGTTCATTTCTCTACCATAAGCCGTCTCCAAAGGTGTTTCAGAGAATTTGGCAGTACATCCAACCAGCCTCACAACCGCAGACCACGTGTAACCACACCAGCCCAGGACCTCCACATCCAGCATGTTCACCTCCAAGATCGTCTGAGACCAGCCACTCGGACAGCTGCTGGAACAATCGGTTTGCATAACCAAAGAATTTCTGCACAAACTGTCAGAAACCGTATCAGGGTGGCTCATCTGCATGCTCGTTGTTCTCATCGGGGTCTCGACCTGACTCCAGTTCGTCATCGCAACCGACTTGAGTGGGCAAATGCTCACATTTGCTGGCGTTTGGCACGTTGGAGAGGTGTTCTCTTCACAGATGATGCGAAGGAGATGTGTTGCACTGCATGAGGCATATGGTGGTCACACCAGATACTGACTGGTATCCCCGCCCAATAAAACAAAACTGCACCTTTCAGAGTGGCCTTTTATTGTGGGCAGTCTAAGGCACACCTGTGCACTAATCATGGTGTCTAATCAGCATCTTGGTATGGCACACCTGTGAGGTGGGATGGATTATCTCAGCAAAGGAGAAGTGCTCACTATCACAGATTTAGACTGGTTTGTGAACAATATTTGAGGGAAATGGTGATATTGTGTATGTGGAAAAAGTTTTAGATCTTTGAGTTCATCTCATACAAAATGGGAGCAAAACCAAAAGTGTTGCGTTTATATTTTTGTTGAGTATACACACGCACGCACACACACGCACACATACACGCACGCACACATACACACACGCGCACACATACACGCACGCACACACACACACGCGCACACATACACGCACGCACACATACACACACGCGCACACATACACGCACGCACACATACACACGCGCAAACATACACGCACGCACACATACACACACACATACACGCACACACACGGGCACACACACACACGCACACATACACGCACGCACACATACACACACACATACACGCACACACACGGGCACACACACACACGCACACATACACACACGCACACATACACACACACATACACACACACATACACGCACACACACGGGCACACACGGGCACATACACACACGCACACGGGCACATACACACACGCACACGGGCACATACACACACGCACACACACGGGCACATACACACACGCACACATACACACACACGCGCACGCACACACGCGCACGCGCGCACACACACGCGCACACACACGCACACACACACACGCACGCACACACGCACACATACATACATATACACATACGCACGCACACATATACATACATACATATACACGCACATATATACATACATACATATACACGCACGCACGCACACACACATACATACATATACACGCACGCACGCACACACACATACATACATATACACGCACGCACGCACACACACATACATACATATACACATACGCACACACACATACATACATATATACATACGCGCACACATACATACATATATACATACGCGCACACATACATACATATATACATACGCGCACACATACATACATATATACATACGCGCACACACACACGCACACGCACACGTGCACATACACGCGCACACACACACACACGCACACATACACACGCACACATACACACACGCACATATATACATACATACATATACACGCACGCACGCACACACACATACGCACACACACATATATACATACATATATATACACGCACGCACGCACACATACATACGCACACACACATATATACATACATATATATACACGCACGCACGCACACATACACACACACACGCGCACGCACGCACACACACATACGCACACACACACGCGCACGCACGCACACATACATACATACATACATACACACGCACACACACATATATACATACATACATATACACGCACGCACGCATACATACATATATACATACGCACGCACACACACATACGCACACACACATATATACATACATACATATACACGCATGCACGCACACATACATACATATATACATACGCACGCACACACACATACGCACACACACGCGCACGCACGCACACATACGCACACACACACGCACGCACACATACATACATACATATATACATACTCACGCACACACACACATACGCACACACACGCGCACGCACGCACACATACATACATATATACATACGCACGCACACACACACATACGCACACACACACGCACACACGCACATACATACATATATACATACGCACGCACACACACACATACGCACACACACACGCGCACGCACACACACGCACATACGCGCACGCACACACACGCACATACACACACACGCACATACGCACACACACACATACGCACACACACACACACACACACACACGCACACACGCACGCACATACGCACACACGCACATACGCACACACGCACACACGCACGCGCACGCACACACACGCACATACATACACACACACGCACATACGCACACACGCACACACACATATATACAATTCCAATATTTGGACTCAAAAATAAAAATGCAAACCTCTATCTCCCAACACAGATTAACTGAACTAAGTGAAGCAGGAATGCAGAGGTGGATAACAAATCTACAGCCTGATCAATTATAGCAAAGCTAAAATACCCTCGGCCATATGAGCATTGTGTTCTTTATAATTTGCAGTTGTTTAATTATTAAGATCCTATTGTCTTATATACAATTTGTACATGTCCAATAAAGCCCCTCTATCAATCAATCAAAAACAATATTTACATTTTAAGAGTGGAAGGTGTGCAAATTAAGGAATATGTGGAGATTACCCTCTGTGCATTTGCAGGTGACAAATGTGACCCCATAGAAAGTTAGCTTTGAATTAGTGGAAGTTACCATGCATGCAAACACCTGCAAAATGTCTTGTAAATGACTCCAGAGGTGTTATCAGGTTACATAAACAGCATTTTCAGTTTTAGAAGTGTTTATTTCTCACTAGCTTTCACTGAAACAGAATGTGAATTTTAACCTCTTGAAATAGGTCAAGGTTAGCCATCTTTGAACTTGTCCAAAGTCTGTGTCCCAAGACTGTGAGTAATAGGACTGGACTTATGCTGAGCACAAACAAACGGACAACGCCTTTGCAACACCTGATGGCCATATTTGATGGCCTCGGGTAAAAGTGAAATAGAAACTTCAAAGAACCTCCTTACTACAACAAAAACAAATCGCCTTTTCTACATGTTGGGGAAATTCCAACAGAATTGATAGAAGAAAGCCCACTTATAATAATATTCAGCTAATACTTCACTGGTCACAGTTTGATGGGAGAGTGACAGAGTAGAGGTCTTCATGGGTCCACTTGGATCTGATAAGCTGGATCAGGTTTGTGTGTGCATGCATGCATGTGTGTGACACTATGCCTCACACCTGAGGTACAATTTTAAGTTGAGTGGGAACAACAGCCTTTGAGTCATGTGAATGAATGCACAGACACGCCCTCTGCGAGGGTAGTCTCAGAGTGGAGTCGCATTAGCTGAACAGATGCTGCATACCTGATTCTGTGGCAGTGGGGGCTGGCTTTGAGGGTCAGGCGCCTGGCCCTGGCCCTGACTGTCATTGCCCCCCACTGGAGAGCCACGCGTGGTGGCCGTCATGCTCGCCACAGGGCAGATCTTGGCAATCTTGGCCTCTTAGGGAGCGCTGGCCAGGAGGGAAATCACAGCCACCTCAGCTGTAGAGCAGAGGGAATACAGCCCAAGCACACGAGAGAGGGACACAAGCACCTGAAGATCTGGATGTACCGCTGAGACCATTGCATAACCTGCACCAAGGAAGAGGGGTAAAAGGTCAGATATAAAACAGCAGGTTATACAATTTACATGTAATAAACAATCACAACCAGGAAGTAAATGATCATAATCATGTGGTGTGGAAAATTACAAATTACTCTAGGAACCAAAGTGTGCTTTAACTTTATATATATATATATATATATATATATATATATATATATATATATATATATATATATATATATATATATATATATATACATACATACATATATATATATATATACATACATACATACATACATACATACACACACACACACACACTGTTCAGAATAATAGTAGTGCTATGTGACTAAAAAGATTAATCCAGGTTTTGAGTATATTTCTTATTGTTACATGGGAAACAAGGTACCAGTAGATTCAGTAGATTCTCACAAATCCAACAAGACCAAGCATTCATGATATGCACACTCTTAAGGCTATGAAATTGGGCTATTAGTTAAAAAAAAAAAAAAAAAAAAAAGTAGAAAAGGGGGTGTTCACAATAATAGTAGTGTGGCATTCGGTCAGTGAGTTCGTCAATTCTGTGGTACAAACAGGTGTGACTCAGGTGTCCCCTATGTAAGAATGAAGCCAGCACCTGTTGAACATGCTTTTCTCTTTGAAAGCCTGAGGAAAATGTTAAATAAAAGACGTGCAGAAGAGGTTACAATTTGCCAAAGAACACATCAACTGGCCTAAAGAGAAATGGAGGAATATTTTGTGGACTGATGAGAGTAAAATTGTTCTTTTTGGGTCCAAGGGCCGCAGACAGTTTGTGAGACGAGCCCCAAACTCTGAATTCAAGCCACAGTTCACAATGAAGCATGGTGGTGCAAACATCATGATATGGGCATGTTTCTCCTACTATGGTGTTGGGCCTATATATCGCATACCAGGTATCATGGATTAGTTTGGATGTGTCAAAATACTTGAAGAGGTCATGTTGCCTTATGCTGAAGAGGACATGCCCTTGAAATGGGTGTTTCAACAAGACAATGACAGCTAGCACACTAGTAAACGAGCAAAATCTTGGTTCCAAACCAACAAAATTAATGCCTCGCAGATGTGAAGAAATCGTGAAAAACTGTGGTTATACAACTAAATACTAGTTTAGTGATTCACAGGAATGCTAAAAAAGCAGTTTGAACATAATCGTTTTGAGTTTGTAGCGTCAACAGCAGATGCTACTATTATTGTGAACACCCCCTTTTCTACTTTTTTTTTTTTTTTTTTTACTAATAGCCCAATTTCATAGCGTTAACAGTGTGCATATCATGAATGCTTGGACTTGTTGGATTTGTGAGAATCTACTGAATCTACTGGTACCTTGTTTCCCATGTAACAATAAGAAATATACTCAAAACCTGGATTAATCTTTTTAGTCACATAGCACTATTATTCTGAACACTACTGTATATGCATACATACACACACAGGGTCTGCATTAGAGATTCTGGTCACTGAGTTCAGGGACACATGCGGTATTGAAAATGTGAGTCCCAAGGCCCAGCACTGAGTCCCAGCACCTCGGGGCAGCAAAACCACCTTGCACGAGTGCCAACTTTAATCCACAGACCTGTTAATTTCAGGAGCTACTCAAGTGTGCTGCAGTGTGCTAAGAAAGGTGCCAAAAGTTGCCATCAAAGCGAACTGTGTCTAAGATTATGGTTTTATATTTAAAAAGGACAATGTAAAGAAAAGTAAAATCAACACTGCAGGTTTTTTGAAATGAAACAGGCTTTGGATCTAGTTTTACAGTCTAGTTTTTCCTATTCAGACTTGGCTGGAAATTTGTTAAAGTGAAGCAAAATAAAATAAATAATTCAAGATTCGTAATGTATTTTTTTAATCTATTATGTATTTTATCTGTTATTTTTATCTGAGGCAATTTAATTTAAATATGATGCACACTTCATATTTCATGTCATTTGTTATATATTAGTCACAAATAATGTTAAAAACAAGTTGATATTGGATGGATACAGCACTTGCTGCTATGTTCAAAAATCTACAGTCTTTAATCTGAGCAGCAGAGAGCAAAGTGTGTGATTTTAGCACTGTGAGACAGTGTGTAAATGTAAATTGTTTTTTCATTAAATGTTTGTTAACTGTGACTTTGCACTGGATTAATTTACTCTGCAGCATGTTTCAAATTCAAATTTATTAATTTATATAGCGCCAATTCACAATGAGATCGCCTCAAGGTGCTTCACACAGCATAATAAAAACAGAGAAAACTGAATTACAAATTTAAAAACACAAAAAGACAAAATCATAAAATAACAACAATAAAAGTAATGATAAAACAAGGAAAACAAATAAGTCTAAACATGATTTAAAAGTCTCCACAGTACCCGACTGTTGTATGTGTGTATATGTTTATTAGGGCCCGAGTAGGCAACGTCCTACGAGGACCCTATTGTAATTGCGCTGTTTATTATTATTATTTTTTATTATTATTATTGCCACTTTTGAAATCGAAATTTCGGCCTCTTCCCATGCTCAAAAACTCAAACTTTCCAAAGTTGTCCGGCCGGATCCGAAATTCGATATTTTGGGGGCGTCGCACATGGCTGCAGACAAAAAAAAAAAAGAAAAAAAAAAAAAAAAAAAGAAAATCGCGAAATAGCGCCCCTAGAAATTTTCAAAAACCCCTCCGCATTGGGCTTTTTTCGTCGTAGCCTCACGAAATTCGATACACATATTTACCATGCCAGGACGCATGAAAAAGTCTCTTACTGTCATGGTGATATATCAACAGGAAGTCGGCCATTTTGATTTTAAGTTTCGATTTTGAGCAAATTTTTGCCATTTTTGGCCATTTCTACTACTTACATTTGAACAAACTCGTCCTAGGGATTTCATCCGATCGTCTTCAAATTTGGTCAAAATCATCACAACACAATGGTGATCAAAAGTTGTCAAAAGATTCTAATTAAGTCAAAAGGCGTGGCTGCTAGGGGTCGTCAAACTTTGGCGAGCTTTTCGGAGCACGCCATTTCACTTCGAACGGCTGTCACGCCTATATACTTCATCATAGATCCTTCAAACTTGCTGGACATGATGAGGGCTCCGCCCTGAACGTCTACATATCTTAAGTTCCCACCTGCGCCGTAGCGCCCCCCCCCCCCCCCCCCCCGGTGGTGGCGGGAAATGTACTATTTTTACTTTAAGAGGTCCTGATGTCACATACTTAACTCAATTAACTTCATTCCACTTCTAAAACATGCAGAACAAATTGGTTAACGTAGGCAATGAACGCCGTGAAGTTACGAGTAATGGTGTCCGTGTGGCGGCGTGTCGAATATTGCCCATTCGCCATGAAATTACGTTCTTCATTTTGACGGCTTTAATTTTGTCACATCATGAAAATTGATACACAGGTCGAGCACGACAACCTCTTACAATTCATAGGGGCGTCGTCCATGGGCAGGGCAAAATGCCTCAATAGCGCCCCCTTGAAACTTTCAAAAACCCCTCCCCATAGGGGTTTTTTTTTTTGAGTAGGGAGATGAAAATTGGTACACATGTGTGACTTGCATAGACGTACAAAAAAGTCTCTTGCACCATGAGTCTACTCCAAACAGGAAGTCGGCCATTTTGAATTTTCTTCTCATTTTGGCGTGATTTCCACATGTTGTATTTGAACGAACGCCTCCTAGGGATTTTGTCCAATGCACTTCAGATTTCTTTGACAGCATCCAAAGATGATACTGACCAAAAGTTATCGAAAGCTTTTCTCTATGTTGAAGGGTGCGGCCGCTATGGTGCCGCCATTTTGACCCTTTGCCATAGAACATCAAGTCATGATAACTCCTTCATGCTTTGCCTGACTGACTTGAAACTTCACATGTATGATGACGGTTGGCCCCTGAACACACCCAGCCCCTCTGTTTGTACACTGAGCGCCCCCTAGTGGATGAACAACATGTCATAACTCCTTGATGCATTGTGTGATTTGTTTAAAATTTTAACTGTGTGAAGAGTGGTTGCCCCTGCATGCACATGCCCACATGTGGTCACAAGAGCACCCACTGGCCTGGGTAGGCGGTTGCACGGAACGAGGGCCCGTATATGACTGCTTGCAGTCCTAGTTTATTATTATTATTATTTTGAGTAGTCACACGACATGTAATCTAGTAAGTGGCGATGTCTTCTTAAAGGTGCAGCCATGAAACACAAACCTGGTTCAGTAAGTGTTGGCTTTTAGGTTCCCAGTTTGTAAGAAAAATCCAAGTTAACCAATTCTATTTATCCTTCCAAACTTTCTGGATAGAAGGCTGTAGGCTGGTGTCCACTCTAGAGGTCATTACAGAGTTATGCTCAAACATACAGCAGATCGACCCCTCTACCTGCTGTAGAGAGAGAGAGAAGCTGGCACCAGCAAGGAAAATCAAATAAAACAGAGACCACGTTATTTTAAAAACTGATTTTTGAATGTTGTGAATGCACATCCTGCAGATGTTACATCCTGGGGACATGGTATGTTTTATACGAGGTCTGTGAGAAAAGAAACGGACCTTTTTATTAAAAAATGGATTTAAATCACGTGCGATTACGTCAGCCAAGCTTGAACCCTCGTGCAAATGTGTGAGTTTTTCACGCCTGTCGGTTGCGTCATTCACCTGTGGGCAGGCTTTTGAGTGAGCACTGGTCCACCCCTCCTGTCGGAATTCCTTTGTCTGACAACTTGTTGAGAGACTGGCGCTTTGCTTTATCAAAATTTTTTCAGAAACTGTGAGGCAGATCCAAGTGGATACCATTTGAGAAATTCAGACGGTTTTCAGTGAAAAGTTTAAGGGCTGATGAGAGATTATGGAGTGTTACTGTCGCTTTAAGGACTGCCCACGGAGCCGGACGGCCTGCCGCGCCCCGAGCCGCCGTCGTCAGCCTGTTTCGAGCTGAAAACTTCCAAATTTAAGCCTCTGTTGACCCAGGACGTCGTGAGAGAACAGAGAAGTTTCAGAAGAGGTCGGGATCAGCAGTTTATCTGGACATTCCACTGTTAAAGGAGATTTTGTAATGACAGACGTGCGGACGGATTCGCGCGTCAGCACCCAGCTGCTCATGGCGCAGCGCCACAGCAAAACACCTCCTTTGGAAGCCTTACAGGACAAGTTTGAACATGCCCAGCTGTTAAATAATTTCTCGGATACTCACTTGACTGAAAGCCATCGAAAGCCGCCTAAATCTTACGAATGGTTATCAACACGGAGGCATTTTCATGTGGTGCCGTGCGATGAGTGGCTGCGTCCCGACGCGCGAATCCGTCCGCATGTCTTTCATTACAAAATCTCCTTTAACAGTGGAATGTCCCGATAAACTGCTGCTCCCGACCTCTTCTGAAACTTCTGTTCTCTCACGACGTACTGGGTCAACAGAGGCTTAAATTTGGAAGTTTTCAGCTCGAAACAGGCTGACAATGGCGGCTTTAATTTAGTGAGCAGCAGAGAGCTGAGCTCTGTCAAGCACTCGAGCACCGCGTGAGTGTAAATGTAAGCTTTTTTAAAACATTTTTTATTTGGTTATACCTCTTGTCATTCATGTTGGCTAAAATTATTGCGCAGAAATTTTACTGTATTTTTTTGGATAGATTGTGTGGCGTGGTGTATGGCGTCAGATCAGTGACAAAACCACACTCATAAAAAATGCGTTCATGCATCGATATCAATTGCGCGCGGATAGGACATGCACAGAACACAAAATAATGTTCCTTTCTATGGGGATATCCCGATGCGCGTTTATATGACCTGATATTCGGGTTAGAAAAGGAGTAACCCAGGGGTCTTATTCAGGTTTTTAAAACCCGGAATATGAGCATATTCAGGTTTTTGCGGGTGTTAACATGGCCGTGCGCAAGCGGGTTATTGCTAATATTGAAAGGGTTATTGGCTGCATGTAAACGTAGTCAATGTCATTGATCCCTGAACTCACGTGAGAAACTTGTGAGGTCTGCCTTGATCACAGATATCTGAGGTCTCCAAGGATTTCATCCCATACATGCTCAGTGACCATATTGGTAAGCATTCTGGGAAAAGTGACAATTCTCTATCAACATCTACAAAATATTATAGTACCAATATATTATAAGTTGCACTCATCTGTACAAACTTGACACAAGCTCAAAAGGTCAATGTTGTAAGGAAATAAATTTGACTATATAACAATATTTACAGAACAGGAAGTGTTTTCCATTATGTTAAAATGCCAATCGAGTCCAAATCCTCACAACACATTATTGCTTTCACCACTTTGCTGGCAAGGAAGCTTATTCTGCTTAAATGGAATCACTCATCCCCACCTACACATAATAGATGGATTCAAGAAATTTTAAAATGTGTGAGCCTTGAGACGATCAGATTCGGCCTTTCATAAAACCTGGCAGCCTTTTTTACGTCATATAGATCTTACATATTGATGCTGAAAACCAATGAAATACTGAGTTACTGATCTCTTTTTTTCTATTAAATGTTTAGTTATTATTCCAATTTTTACTCATTTATTTAGATTTTCCATTATTTATTGATATCCCCCCCTTGTGTGTCTGTCCATTCCGTCTCTTGTCGTGTGAATGAGTTAGATCGATTGGGCTACTGTGTGTCAGGAAAGGGGAACTTGCCTCCAACCTGGAGAGCACCCATCTTGGCTTATCCTGTTGAACACCTATCTTGCATGTTTAGCTGCTCTCTTCATAACCATTTAACACTGGTGTTTCCAAGCTCAAGTGGCTGAACATGCCTGACAAAGTTAATTAGTTGCTGGTGAGGTAGGGAGAGTTGTAAAATATGCAGGACAGGTGCTCTCCAGGAGCAGGGCTGGAGATGCTGGTGCTAAACTCACAACAAGGTTAAGAGATGCACTCATCCCAAACATATTTGATCTGCAACAATCTGTCATCAAGTAATGATGCAATGAAGGCTGAGGAAACAAACAGAGGGATGGATGGATGGACGGACAGTGCTGCAACAATGGGAGCTCACAAGAGACCAGTATGTCAACCCAAATAGGTACAGTTGAGTAGATGAACAGGGATTAAAGTCCCTAACTGGGATTCCTGTCTTGTTGTGAGAAAGAAACGAGAATCGTCCTCCGTTCTGTTCACACAGCTCCAAATGCTGCGCTGCTCTCTGCTGAGTCAAGTTAGAACGATAGAGTCCAGTTGGAATTAATAACTTCAAAGCGAAATGCCATTTAAATCAAATGACACCTCTTTCCAAACATTGTAATACAAACAATTTCAATTTATTTTCATTTATATAGCGCCAAATCACAACAGAGTTGCCTCAAAGCGCTTCACACAGGTAAGGTCTAACCTTACCAACCCCCAGAGCAACAGTGGTAAGGAAAAACTCCCTCTGAGGAAGAAACCTCAAGCAGACCAGACTCAAAGGGGTGACAAACAAACTGCAATCAATCAAAATGGTTTTTTCCTCCCAAAATGAGACGTCCTGCACTGACGTGCAGCAGCCGGCTGAGCTCAGCTCAGCTCAGAGGCACGGAGTGACATTCATGCCAAAATGTCTGAAAGGAAATGCTTTTGACAAAAACTACAGATTTTATGTCCAGAGATCAAGGATCCAGTGACCAATTTAAAATGTTGTTGACATAGAAAACCTGTAAAGCCTACTTTTAGTACACAGAAAATGCACAAGAAGTATCGATAAGGAATCGGATCGATAATGATAAAATCTTATCAATACCCATACCTATTCAGGAGATGGTAAATAAGCCATAATGTCTGCATTTCCCTGTCCCCACACAATCCCCTGACCAGAAATATTGAGTTTTGCAAATCAGACCAACCACTGAAAGCAGATAAGCTCAGACGTCAGCAACAATAACACATACACTCTCCGTGGATACAAATAACAGTGATAAGCCAAATCCTAAAATATGAAAATCACAAAGAATGATAGCTCCAAGACCAAAGTTTGAATGCAGTGTGTGGTGAGTGACCAAGCATCTGGACCCCAGATGAAGATGTATGGGACACAATTAGTTATCTTTAACAAAATAAGACATTTAATATTTTCCATCCAAACCACAAGCACATTGTGATTTAATGAAAATAGAAATGAGAAGATGTGTGTTGCACATCTGAACAGTCCTCAGCCAACTAAAGATTTCTGGAAAGCATTCTACCGTATTGTATACAATAAAGCTTAAGACATACAACTATCACCAACACATCAGATTACGCAAATTCAGAAAGACTGAAATGGATATGATACATGTGCAATCTTGATGGTTGGCCATTGCTGTAAGTAAGCTTTAATAACAAATGCCAAATGATGGAAAACCAACTCTCCTGTAGCTAATTAAGTGGTGTTTTATTCTTTCAGCGCAAAATCCACGATTACTATATTACCCATCATGACTCATGACTCGTTATCCATTCACTTCTGTTTATGATATGGTACACACACACACACACACACACACACACACACACACACACACACACACACACACACACACACACACACACACACACACACACACACACACACAGATAGATAAATAAAAGCTTGCTGATGATTACACAAAACTTGTATAAACTTTGATTAAAGAATGATAATTTTTAGAATTGAATATTTGTCTCAGTGAAATCTTAGTAATTGAGAATAGCAGGGGAGAAAGTGTCAAAGTACAAAAAGAAAGAAAGGAAATAAATCAAATAGCTAATCATGGCAGACGTAGATTAGGAGGGATGAAGGTTACATTAAGCAGAGAACAAAAAGAAGGAAATGAGAGAAGCAGCTCGGTTATTACTCCAAATTGTTGACATTCTAATGCCGTGTTCACACCGGATGCCACGCGTGCAACAGCAGCGAGAGGGTGCCATGTAATCCCTATGGGAGGATGCGTTGTGGCGCCACAAAAGTCCAAGCCATGCAATGTGATGCAAATAAAGCAATTTTGAGCGATTGGCGCGTTTGTGGCGTAAAACTTCGAAGGGACTCACTCACTTTTTACATACAGACTGTGTATACTGACCACCCCCCCCAAAAAAAGCAAATTTGCATGATTTACAGGAGCCTCATTTTCAGGTTGGAAAAGCCAGATTTATCCAGAAGCATCACACCCCCAATAGCTCGTGTTTGCAAATCAGTTTCCCTCATATAACTACTTTAAAAACATCCCACAGTATAGCTGGCTCCATCTCCCCATTATTTTCCTCCAAATACGTCAGTATGTTAGCTCTAATTTGTTCAACAACTGATCTATTCTTTAATATCTCCACATTCACTCTCCATATTGTTTCTTTCTGTCTATAACAGAAGTGGACCTTCAGATAGATGGTACTATGGTCAGACCCATCTGCCCCTCCGATCAGACAATGTATTTTCTCTCTGTTCTCTTTCTGCATATATATATATATATATATATAAATAATGATTCTGGAGTATACAGACTGTTGAATAATGAGTCAAGTCAATCTGTAGTGGGTGTAAATCTCTCCATACATCAATAAATAAATAAAGCTTTCCTCCCATGTATTTTTAACCAGTTTTGTGACAGATTTCTTATTTCTTTTTAAAGTCCATGTGGTAGTCCATGAACACATGACGGTCTCCTTAACATACACATACCCTCTCCTTTTACTGTGAAGATATCAAATAAGGATTTTTTTAAAATCCTTAATACTCTCAGGAGTATATATATGTTCCTTCTTTTTCTTTTGTTTTTGGCACTCAAACTCGATTACATTAGACATCAGTATTGCTACTCCTCTTTTTCAAGTATTGGAATGTAAGCTATAAAAACGTATTTTTTAATCTATTTTTTTAACTTCTCATGTTCTGCTTTTGACTGAGTTTCTTGTAGGAAATTAAGCTGTCTTTTCCTTTTTAAGTTTGGTCATTATTTCAGCTCTTTTGACTGGATTGCCAAAGCCATTAACTTTCAAAGAAAGGAATTTAATTTCTTGTTGTCTGGTGTCCATAAACCATCATAGTTCTGTCCACTTTGTGGTGGTTCACCCACAGACTTTCAATTGAACACAACATTTTCAAGAACAGATTACTTGTTTTAACTATATACAAAGAAAGTGACTTCCACAAAGACAGATCAGCAACCCTCCTCTTCCACTGATTCTTTTTGTTTTGAGGAGGAAAGGCTGACGTAAGGAAAGGGCCCCCATCCAGAAATGAGATTTAACCCACGTAGGATTAATATACCTATACCAGTCCTCATAGCTGCATTTCAGTCCCTTTTAAGCCAACAATCCATTTATCGATAACCTTCCACAGCAAGCTTTTTACTTAACTGGGCTTTACCTGCCCTTAAGTTATTCATTTAACTCTAAGTTAATTCTGATGTAGATTCTCATCCTGTGTTGCTTGAGCTGGAATTCTTGCAGTCTTACTCACGCATGTGTGGTGGCCTCCCCGGTGTGATCCCTCCTGTTGCGCCACAGTCCCGACTGACTGAAGTCTTTCGATGTACATGATTCCACTGGTGGTGTTGGTACCACGTTATCCACATCGTATTCTCTCTCCTGCAGGTTGCTGCTTCTGCACTGCCATAGGTTTTCACCTCATTAGTCCAGTGGATGTGCATTTTGCTGAGACGTACCTGAAAATGGATGCCTTCTCTCTAAGATTCTCTTGATGTATAAATATGCTTTCTGTTGTTGCAGCATCCTCACTGAGTAGTCATGGTCAAAATATAACCACTGAAGATGATTGTTTTCTTCTCCCATGCTTTATTCAATATCATCTCGTTCACTGTGAACTGTTGGAAACTGAGGTCAATAGATCTGGGAGACTGGCCAGGTTTTGGAACTGAGGTTCGATGTGCACGTTGAATGTGGAGATCAGAGTTTATAGAAAATTCTTCACTGAGCCATTTGTCCATACACTGTGACCAAGTCGCTCTTTGACTCTGTCATGTTAGCCTCAGGTGTTAGCTTGCTCTGGTTAGTCTAGGGTTTCTTTACCTTGAATGTCCGGATTCTTTTTACTTTTCTATTTTTGTTGAACCTCTGCTCATATTCTTAGTTTCAAGGTTTGTTGTCAAGTGTATCTCAAGTTTATTATCTTGGCATATGGGAGCTCCTGACTTATGAGTCCATGCTGCATGGCCGTCCCACCCCTGGGTGATTCTTAGACTACGGGCACTTATTATGTCCTTTGATTATATTGTATGAAAAACAGAAAAAAGGGGAAATTTCACACTTTTATAGTTATCTTTACAATGAAAGTGTGTTAAGAAATTTGTTCTAGTAGTCTATGATGACTTTTTCACCTTTTTTCAGCATCATTATATGCAAATATTGCCGTTTTGTGCTTGCCCCACACTCAGACATTTGATCTTCAATGATAAAAATGAATGGTAAAGAAACGTTTTTTCTAATGTTTTAAAATATCTCTGAATAAAATATCAGTAAAATAATCAAAACATAATTGGGGTATTCAATGTCATACAACTGTTGTGATTTTTTTTTAAACAAAATGTAGTTGTCCCACACTACTGCCGTAATTTCCACCACAACACTGTAATGTCCCTAAACAGTGTGTATGAAAGATTGTTTGAGTAGTTTCTATGGAGATAAACAGTGACATCAGAGCACATGTATATAGCGCCAAATCACAACAAACAGTTGCCCCAAGGCGCTTTATATTGTAAGGCAATGGTGTGGTGGAAATTACATTTACAAGGCCAATAGTGCCCGTAATTAAAGAATCACCCCCCCTACTCTGATGATTATGTTTAAGATGAATTTGTCTCAATCAACATAATTCATAATATTTAGTAGTAGTAAGAATTAAAGTAACAAATTATCTCACATCATCACATTTTCCCCAAAACAGAAGACACCTTTTCATAATTTATCATTAACAATCATAAACAACAGACTCCAAGGATAATCAGGTTCTGAGAAGTGGTGAAAGCCATCCTCCTCAATTCAGTAAAATGAGTGTGATCACCAATTTAAAAAAAAAAATTATATATATATATATATATATATATATATATATAAAAAGCTGAAACCCAAAATTACGAAGGAGATCTGGATCTGATGTATAAAAACACACAAACTTACAGTAACGCCCAAATATGAAAGCTGCTGACGGCTCATAGTCAGACCTGTTCACTTCACCTCTGTGAAGAACTTGCTAACAGATGATCTGTTCATTAGCTGGTAAACTTTCTAGTGTGTTTTAGATATTTATGGAGTATGTTCATGTCTGACTTAGTTTTTCTAATCATGTTTTGACTTTCTGGTTTGTAGTGAATGTGATACGCGTTCCAGTCCTCAGCCAATCAGAGCGCGTAGCATCACAGCCATAGCCTAGTTTTTATATATATATATATATATATATATATATATATATATATATATATATAAAAACGATGCTGAAACGATTAGCCGAGTAACTCGAATAATTTGATTACAATGTTTGAGGCAAATTCTGTGCCTCGAAGCTTCGTTTAACGTTGTAGTACATATGCCAGGCCTCTGTGTGGAGCTGTAACATCCCCAGAAAAACAAACAGAAGACTACAGCCTGCACTTAAGCTGTGTAACAACTACAACCCCAATTCCAGTGAAGTTGGGACGTTGTGTAAAATGTAAATAAAAACAGAATACAATGATTTGCAAATCCTCTTCAACCTATATTCAATTGAATACACCACAAAGACAAGATATTTAATGTTCAAACTGATAAACCTTATTATTTTTGTGCAAATATTTGCTCATTTTGAAATGGATGCCTGCAACACGTTTCAAAAAAGCTGGGACAGTGGTATGTTTACCACTGTGTTACATCACCTTTCCTTCTAACAACACTCAAGCGTTTGGAAACTGAGGACACTAATTGTTGAAGCTTTGTAGGTGGAATTCTGTCCCATTCTTGCTTGATGTATGACTTTAGTTGTTCAACAGTCCGGGGTCTCCATTGTCGTATTTTACTCTTCAAAATGCGCCACACATTTTCAATGGGCGACAGGTCTGGACTGCAGGCAGGCCAGTCTAGTACCCGCACTCTTTTACTATGAAGCCACGCTGTTCTAACACGTGCAGAATGTGGCTTGGCATTGTCTTGCTGAAATAAGCAGGGACGTCCCTGAAAAAAACGTTCTTGGAAGGCAGCATGTGTTACTCCAAAACCTGGATGTACCTTTCAGCACTGATGGTGCCATAACAGATGTGTAAGATGTCCATGCCATGGGCACTAACACACCCCCATAACACCACAAATGCTTGCTTTTCAACTTTGCGCTGGTAACAATCTGGATGGTCTTTTTCCTTTTTTGTCCGGAGGACACAACCTCTACGATTTCCAAAAACAATTTGAAATGTGGACTCATCAGACCACAGCACACTTATCCACTTTGCGTCTGTCCATTTCAAATGAACTCGGGCCCAGAGAAGGTGATGGTGTTCCTGGATGTTGTTGATGTATGGCTTTCACTTTGCATGGTAGAGTTTTAACTTGCACTTGTAGATGTAGTGACGAACTGTGTTAACAGACAATGGTTTTCTGAAATGTTCCTGAGCCCACGCGGTAAGATCCTTTACACAATGATGTCTGTTTTTAATGCAGTGACGCCTGAGGGATCGAAGGTCACGGGCATTCAGTGTTGGTTTTCAGCCTTGCCGCTTACATGTGGAAAGTTCTCCAGATTCTCTGAATCTTCTGATTATATTATGGACTGTTGATGATGGAATCCCTATATTCCTTGTAAGTGAACATTGAGAAACATTGTTCTTAAACTGCTGGACCATTTTTTCACACAGTTGTTCACAAAGTGGTGATTCTCACCCTATCTTTGCTTGTGAACTGCTGAGCCTTTTTGGGATGCTCCTTTTGCAGGTATCCATTTCAAAATGAGCAAATATTTGCACAAAAACAACAAAGTTTATCAGTTTGAACATTAAATATCTTGTCTTTGTGGTGTATTCAATTGAATATAGGTTGAAGACGAACTTCAAATCATTGTATTCTGTTTTTATTTACATTTTACACAATGTCCCACCTTCATTGGAATTGGGGATGTAATCAAATTATCACAAAAGCTAGAGCTTTCCAATGTGAGACACAGAGTGAAATTAAGCCTGTTGATGAGATGAAAGATGGTCCACGCTGATAATCTGAAATAGCTTAGTGCACATTTAAAGCAAAGCAGTGTGTTTGTCTGTTTTAAAAAAATGTTTTGTCCGCTGTGAGGGGTGAAAATTAAAAAGCAAAACATTCAGTGTGAGTCTGAGCTAAACACAGACTCACACTGAATGTGTGTGTGTGTGTGTGTGTGTGTGTGTGTGTGTGTGTGTGTGTGTGTGTGTGTGTGTGTGTGTGTGTGTGTGTGTGTGCATATATATATATATAAAATCCAATAGTAATACATCTCATAATCTCCAATTTAACCACATTAGCATGGTTTTTAACACGTTACACCATGGGTGTAGCACTAAATTGAAAATGCATATTATCTGGTTTAAAACATCTTTCAAAATGTTTAAAAGCAGGTAAAACAAGTTCATCTGAAAACTAAAAAAAGACAAATCCTCACATTTGACAAAAAAAAAAAAAAAGCTTGGCTTTGTTTTTTTCTCTTTACAAATTTAACCAATTTTACAGCCACAATGGTTAATCTGTTATTAAATTAGTCACCAAATATTCTCGTAATCAATTAGTAATTTGCAAAGTCCAAATTCTCATTATTTCAGCTTCTTAAATGTGAATATGCCCTCGTATCTTTACTACTATTTGACAGTAGACTATTTTTGGGTTGTAGACAAAAGACATCTGAGGACATAATCTTGATATCTGAGAAAAGACTGACATTTTTCAGACCACACAACTTAATCAACCAAATTAATCCTTATTTGCAGCCCAAAAATGACAGAATAGACAATTATCATTATGTGGATTGACCAATCATGTCAGCATTAGTTAATAGGCGTCCAAAAGACTAGATTAGGACCAGATCCAATCCAGTTTCAGATAATGTGTCATATGATTTCCCAGTTTTTGACATAAATCCCTTGTGGCTTATACCTATGTGGACACCAACCAATGTGTGTGCAAAATGATAGAGGATTGTGATGTCATAAAAAAAGAATGTTAGTGAAAAACCACCTCTTCACAAAATTTTGGTGGTCACTAACTTTTTGAATCATCTTCTTGTGGAACAACAGATGGTTGACCATATTACGTTCACCCACATCTAGAAATATATGATGGCAACTGAAGCAGTAATCAATGTGCATACAGTGCACCCGCAAAGTATTCACAGCGCTTCACTTTTCCCACATTTTGTTATGTTACAGTCTTATTCCAAAATGGGGAAAATTCATTTTTTTCGCCTCAGTTCAACTCAACACGGCATAATGCCAACATGAAAAAAACTTTTCATGTTTTATTGCAGTTATGAATTAAAAGTTGCACATTTAATTAGTGACCGCAATAATCGTATTTGTTTGTATGTGTGTATTACATATATGAATAATTTCAATGCGTCTTCAGACAGCTACAGAGGCCTTTTCAGAACCAAAGTAAGAATGAAGATGCCATTATATTTCAGTTACAAATTACAATAATATAGGGCCTATATATAAAATACACAAAATAGTTACCCATAGATAACCATAATCGTAGGCAGCACAGCCATGTTTCAGGTCACTGTTTGGGGTTATGGCTAAGGTTCAGAGTTCGATTTGAAATCATGTTTTAAGTTTCACTGCTAGTATGCATTATACTATAATATTATAATATGACCCACTGTAGAATGTGAAGTGCTGTGGCCAAAGCGATGGCCTAGATCAGACTTTTGACCACAGAAAGTGCTTAAGATTGTCACTTCAAAAGGTAATTTTTGCCCTGCAACCCGACAGAAAACAAATAAAGGTGTATATGTTATAATCACATGATTGAGATGGACAATCAAAAGCACTACGTGTGAATATAAATTTGTATTATTAACACAAATAGCCACTGCCTAAAATATAACTTAGAGCCCAAACGATATATTGGTTGGCCACTAATATCCGCCAATATGAGACTCCCATGAAAGTATCAGTGTTATTTTTTTCGATATAAAAAATGTTATTTTACTGAATACACAATGAAGAAAAACACTGTCTGTTGGAAATGGTGGCATTATGTAGTTTGGCCAGCAGAGAGTGCTTCAGTGGCATTGTTTACAGTGCTGTCAAGCATGGTCCGGACCCCATCACCCATAAGTTACACAGAGGCAAAGCAACCACCGGCCATTCATTTTCACTGAGAGTTTTTGATATTCTTAAACTTTCCCCCAAATTACAGTCTGGTATATGATACCACTGTCCATCTACCTAATATGGGTTGGGGATGTCATTTGTTGTGTTGTCTGATCATTTTATGCAACTTTAAGGCCTTTAAACTATTTTTATGCTTCATTTCTTACATTAAAGATGTCAAACACTATAGACACTTAATTGCCACTGTATTAGTATTTTCACACAAGGAAACATCAAACATCCAACTCAGCCCACATCCGAGCTTTACGTCAGAAGCCACTTCTCCCTCTAACTTTGAAATGGGAAGAAGTGGCAATTGAAAAAAGTTAGCGGCAGCTTAGTTTCTCTCCCTGTTAAAACATCATCAGTTAGTAGAAGCTCAGAGTTTTGTACCTGCTAAATCCGCCTCCGTTAGTGGCAGCTCGGCGTAAGCAGCCCACATTACACAACAGAATGTTTTAATGGTACATTGTTATGTACCTGAGATACTTTATTACCATGTACCACCCAACCCTAATGGACACAGGGCCTAACAGTGCTGTTCAAGAGTCCCCCCACAACAGACACACTAACCATCTAAGACAGGGGTGGGCAACTTGTTCCAGAAAGGGCCAAGAGGGTGCAGGTTTTCTTTGCAGCCACTGACTTCACCAGGTGATTTCACTGATTAACTGATTCCAGCTGCTCAAAGTGATAATCAGTGAAATCATCTGGTGGAATCAGTGGCTGCAAAGAAAACCTGCATCCTCTTGGCCCTTTCTGGAACAAGTTGCCCACCCCTGAGCTAAGATGTTAATACAGAAAGCAGAAGTGGGTTATGCTGTCTTGTTGCTGTATTTTAACTCACTTGGCTCAAAAACCCTAAATCATTTCCACACATGGTGACTTTTGATCATATTGGCAACTTGAGTTTACGAATTTTTTGTATGAATAGTAAGAAACAAGGTAAATTGGTGGGGGAATCAAAAAGGACTACACCTTTAAACTTATTTACAGCCCAAGTGCAATATATCCGTTGTATTTTGAAAAAAATCATATTCCTTTTGGAGATATCCTGCTGATAGTCAAACAGCTGGGTAGAGGTAATTAACTAAAATAGTTAAAAAATCTTATTCTTGTAGGTGACAGACTTTGGACTAGTTGCCTTACTGTTATACGTATTTTCCATGGAAGGTCTTCTGAATTAGACGCACTGGTCAAACAGATAAAGGCAGATGTGACATTTTACCGCAAACATTAGCAGCTGGTGGTTTATTTGTGCCTGCTGGCTGAGGCCATCCGCCCAGACAGCACAGCAGTTAGCGGCCTTGTCAGCCAAAGGCCTCAGCGTTCCCGCAGGCCTGCTGTGCTACATAAATGACAAGCTTTAGCAAAAAGGGAGATTTAATCTCAAGTAATATTACAATTAAAAAATAAAACAAGTTTAGTGTCCAATTTCCTGACGTCAATGTTAATAAACATCCTTTAAAAAAAAAAACAAAGTCTAGGTAAACAGTAAACGCGAGCTAGGCGTTAGCTTGACAGTCGAGTAAATTAAGTGTCCCAAACTGTATTAAGGTTTTCATTTTTTTGACAAGACGTCCACTGACACTAGTCGACAAACACGTATTAAAAAATAAAAAACAGACAGTCCACTTTCGCGTCACTTTGCCACAATGTTTAGCTGACAGAACTTAACCTAGTCGTCAGGGACAGGGGTGGCGTCTATTTCCTGAAACTGGACATCAATTTTCCAACGGACTGCAGTTTTTTAATCTAACTTTGCTAACAGCGCTTTGTTGAGAATAAACATGATATGAAATATTTGAAGAAAGTCGGATTTAGTGGCAGGCAAACGATGACATCTTGAAACGAGTTCATTCTGACAACTTGTAAACACCAACTTAAAAGAAATCCCCTGCAGACGGTAGCTAATTAGCATTAGCCTAGGAACAGTGAAGCCCGGCGACGTATGTTAAACGGAAGCGTTAAAAGACATAAATTGCATTTTTATCCAGTTGACATTGCCGGCCTATGTTAATACTCAACAAGCACCAACGAACAGAGGGAAGGATAAACAAAGCCAACTGATCAATACCAACAATGCAAAACGTTACCCTGCGTCCACCAATCGCTGACGCTAATGTTAGCCGTAGCCGGCTAACAATCAGCATCTAGTTAGCTCCCACTCACCAATAATTTGATAAGACTTCCTCCTCTATCCAGTCCAGCCTTCAGCGATGATGTCGTCCTGTATTACATAAATGTGGCCTATATCACAAACCCGCTACCAGAATGATCGTTTTTTCGCTAAGCTTCTGGGTGTTTTTCCTGCGTCACCGGCGCGGTAACAACCCCCTAAAACTCGATCTGGTCCGGGTTCTGGGTCACTTCAGTCCCAGCACTTGCTCACAACTTGGATCCGTTTAACATGGCGGAAGCGCAATCTGACACAAATTTTATGGGTTTAAAATAAATATATATATATATATAAACCAGTCCAGACGACCGTGTGTCCTCCGACACTCAGCGCCGCCTGTCTGCACCACAACCAGCTCACTTCAACAAACGCTACATCAGCTGGAGGGAAAGAAAGGACCAAAAAAAACACCCCTCTTACGATTCTGAGAACCGACTCCGGCTCCAGCACGAGCTCTAGTCCCGTAGTTTAACACAAGCCAGACGAAAAGAACCAGCAAAACGAAGCAGGTGGCTCAATACTGCCCCCTATCGTATGGGGTAGTCAGTGACCACAGACAGTGTGTGTTCTGTACACAGAGAAATCTGCAAAATAAATCCCAAAAAAGCCAACGTTTTTACAACCCCAGATCAGAAAAAAACTGTGACTATTTGGAAAATGCAAATTAATTAAAAAATAAAATGCACTGGTCCTGACATTTACTTTATTTCATGTTTTGTGGTTAACTTCCTTTCATTTGTTGCAACAAAATATGAATATTAAATCATCACTTTTCTTGAGACAAGTCAGTGGATGAACACATGAACATTTCCAAGTCACTGTATATGTCGTGGACTTCAATCACTACCAGATCTTGGATAAACGGTTGAAGATATGTGTGTGTGTGTGTGTGTGTGTGTGTGTGTGTGTGTGTGTGTGTGTGTGTGTGTGTGTGTGTGTGTGTGTGTGTGTGTGTGTGTGTGTGTGTGTGTGTGTGTGTGTGTGTATAGCATATACTAAATGTTATATGGAAACCTATAGTCTCCTATCTGCCTCATTTCTACAAACCAAATAAACGTGATGTATCTGTAATTAACTTTGTTACTGATTTAGCAGCTCGTACTCTCTGCTTCATGTTGTGATTGACTTACTGCTCCCACTTGCTGCCCTCGGGATGCGGACTCACAATCTCTGGCATTCACAGGCCAGTGTGGAGTATAATCTCTCCACCTAGTACTGGATCTTCCCTAGGGTCTCCTCCCAGATGGGCATGCCTGGAACTCCTCCCTAGGGAGGTGCCCAGGGGGCATCTTTACCTGTTGCCCGAACCACCTCAGTTGACTCCTTTCAACGTGTAGGAGCAGCGGCTCTACTCCAACCTCCTCACAGATGACTGAGCTTCTCACCTTATCATTTTGGCCACTTGTACCCACACTTGTACCCACAGTTCTTTCAGTCATGACCCAACCCTCATGACCATAGGTGAGCGTAGGAACAACAATTGACCAGTAGTCTGAGAGCTTTGTCTTTTGGCTTTTCATCATAACAATATGGCAGAGTGAATGCAAGAAAGGACACAAATAATTTTGCACAAAAAAAAAATTCACATTGTCATTATGGGGTATTGTGTGTAGAATTACGAGGGAAAAAATTAATTTCATCCATTTTGGAATAAGGTTGTTACATAAAATGTGGAAAAAGTGAAGCATTGTGAAAACTTTCTGGATGCACGGCATTCAGACAGGTTTACCACACAGCACCATACTGTTTGCATTTCTCAGAGTTTGATGTAAATGAAGTCAAAGATATATTCAGTGACTTGAAAATGTTCATGTATCAATCCCATGACTTGTGTAAATAAAAGGCATCAGTTTTAAATTTTAGTATAAAGAAGCCATACTTATTATTTTTTATTTATTTGTGTAATTAAAAAATTCAAATGCATAAAATTTCAAGGGTGAACCAACTTTTTGCCAGCACTGTACACTGATTAGCCAGAGGGACCACTCTGGAAAGGATGTGCAGCAAGTCAGGGTGATAAAGGTTGCAGATAAAAATATGATGACTAATGAGGAGAGTGTGTTTAAAAGGCGGACGGAAAGTGGAAACTGAGAGGATGCATGAGGATTGGTGCAGGATACTGGCAACGGTTTCTCAGAATAAGGGTGATGTACAGATACAGCAGTATAAAGCAGATCAGTCTCAGCATGAATGTATGAGAAAGAGTTGTGGAAACTAGGCTTAGAAGAAGTGAAAATTCTAAGAGCATCAGAATGGTTTCATGCCAAGAAAAGGCACTGCAGATGCACTGTTTGCTTTGACAGTGCTGATGGAGAAGTATAGAGAAGCTTGGAAGGAGTTGCATTGTGTGTTTGGGAATTCAGACAAAGTCTGTGACAGGCTCACACAGGCATGGCAGAGAAGTATTTTATCATGGTGCAGGATATCTATGATGAAAGCATGTTACTTTGTGAGTTACACACCTGTGCAAGCGGCAGCTCTTCAGCAATTTCCGATTTGTTGTCTTGTCCCCATTGCACCAGAACCATTGGGCATGGATCAGTCTGATCAGCCATATCTGCTCGTACCGTCCCACTGATGTTTCTCAATGATGAAGATGGTCATCTTCCCACAGGAACGACAATCAAGAAGATTGTGACAGTGGTGAGATATGTGGTAGGAATTATGGCTCAGACAGGAGACTCCATGGACTGTAATGTTTTCAGATGACATTACATGAGAGCAGATTGAAGCTAGCCTGGAGAGGAGACGGTAAGAACGGGAGCGAAAGCCAGTGAAAGTCATTGGGAGCAATAAAAAGTACATGTGCAGGACTGAAAGGGTTGGTGGTGAAACAGTGAAGTTGCAAGGAGTAAAGGTGCTGAAGGTGGATGAGTTTAAATATTAGAGGCCAAGTGATCAAAGGTGAAGATGAGAGAGTAGGCAGTGTGGTGTGGGTGGACACAACTGGTGGTGGTGGTGGTGGTGGTGGGGGGGGGGGGGGTGTCTGTGTTATATCTTCAAGAGTGAAAGGGAAACTTTACAAGATGCAAAAGACAGACACAACAATACATGTTGTGTGGCTTAGAGGTGATGACACTCTGACAAAAACACAGGACTCAGAGCTGGATGTGCCAAAGTCAAAGATGCTGTGATTTTCTTTGGGAGTGATGAGGATGACAGGATTAGAAATGAGTATATCAGAGGGACAGAGCTGCAGGACAGTTTGGAGACAAAGTGAGAGAGATGAGACAGATTGAGATGTTTTGGACATGTGCAGAGGAGGGGTGCAGGGTATGTTAGGAGAATGGTGCTGAGAATGGAGCAATAAGGGGAACAAAAAAGCCAAAGAAAAGGATGATGGATATAGTGGTGTGGCACATGCAGGTGATTTTGTGGGGAAAGTGAGATAATCACTATTTCTGATATTTAATTACATTTCTTACAAGAAGTCCATATGTTGGAAGAGCTGAACCACTTCCACTATTTGTGCGTGTGTATTTGTCTTTATCCCAGAAACCATTTGGTAGATTTCCTTTATGGCTGGTGACGAAATTTTGCCTAAATATTTAGCTTTTTTAGAGGTACCACAAACAATAGTTATTATATACTCCTGGACAGTAGGTGGCAGGAGGTACGCCTGAATTTATTGATTTGTAACCGCCTCAGCGCAGGAAAGAGAAGAAGAAGAAGAAGAAGAAGAAGAAGAAGAAGAAGAAGAAGAAGAAATGGAAGAAGTGTCTCTGACGCTCTCCGTAAGGAGTTAACTAAAAGGTTTATTCATCGTGTTTCTTTGAAAGAAAAATTAAATTAAGTCCATGTCGAAGAATTCTTTAGGGGAAAACAATGTGTTGAGCCTCAGAACATTCTTCTTTCCGTGGACAGTTAGCAGCTGCAGCCGGACAGTTTAGTGTTGTAGCACCTTAGCTCGCTAAGGTAAAATGGCTCCGGTGCAGATCGGCTCCGAGGGGCAGCTCGTTCCGCTCGGAGGTCCAATGGTTTCGGGTCCACAGCCGCCTCCACCCGGGGCTCCGGCCACACAGGGAGTCCGACTCAGCCTGCTCATTGAATTTCTTCTCCAGAGAACTTATCATGAAATCACTCTGCTCGCGGAGCTGTAAGTAACATGTTAGCCTCACAGGCCTCACTGCTAACTATGAAGTTAACAACTAATGCGGCTTCACACGCACACAGTTCAAAAAGTGTGTTTTCAGGGTTTGCCGATAGGCGTTTAATCGCAAGTATGAATTTTTCACCGTAATATGTGGTAAGTGTAAGGATTTAACATGGGCGCATTCAGGAGTTCCCACAGGATATTGGACCCCCCCATCATATATTCTTTCTCAATTAATGATGCATAATGCACATTGGAAACACGTGTTTTTACTTTATTGTATTATCCCTGTCCATTACAAATGTATGTATTTTATATATGTGTTATTGTTGTTGCTAAAAATACAAGATGTGCACATAACTGGTGCCTGTCCTTGCTAAAAATAAATGATGCACAGCAGAAAACATGGAGGGAAGCACTTCTCAGGAGGAATGCAATAATGACAGATTGTCAGAAAAGCGCTTTCTATTGTGCATCATTTATTTTTAGCACACATGAGCACCACTTATGTGCACACCTGAACATACAGGATATTTTTGTAGCCCAGGGCATTGAGCATTGTAGACTTTACCAACTGTTTTGGTCTGTTTTGTCAGGTTGGAACAGTGAATCTGGTGTTAAGCTGATGGGGAACCAGATGGGATGAAAGATATTTAATGCAGTTGTTTTCCCATTATTGCACTGTTGTAAGGTTTCTTTCCTTGTTGTTTTTTTTTTTTGCAAAACAAATAAAATAAAAACCTCTTGGTTTGTCAGATTTTTTTAAGGAAGTCCACGGGATAATTAAGAACCTGCTGCAATTGTGCTGTTGTATTTCAACAAATAGTTAATATACTGTAGTACCACTTTCTGTAGCTGACTTTCTGTTACAGATTTGACCAAAAGTTGAGTGATATTTTCAGAATGTTGACAAATCACTTTAGCAAAATGACAATGGTTCCACTGAACGATGAAATGGGACTGCTGGGTTTTAATCCCTCATGATAATCGTCATTCTAACGAGGCTCTTGTGGGAGCTCTATTACCAGCAGTCGTAGTGACGGGAAAGTAAGTCGTGTTAAATAGTGCCTTTGCATTGTTTTTTCAAATTTAGTATTGTGGTACCATTGTCTCTTATAGGGTTTAACAAGTTCTTCCTCTGTTCTTATATCTACACGTACCCTGCAATGTATTTTAGAATGCTGTCTGTTTGTCCAGCAATTAATCCTCTGGCACATTGCCATTTTTCCATAATTTGTATTGTCTGATTAAAATGCTCATGAGGCAGATTAAACAAAAATGTATGCAGACACCATATACACTTATGTGGCTCATTCACATGGATGTGAACAATGTTGGAGTCCTGTTTATTTACCCAATTTAAGCTACGAGTATCCATGATGCTAGGGTCCAAATTGAGAAAAGACAGGAGCATTTTAGATTTCATGAATTACAGTTTCAGTTTACAGCCAGAATTAAATATTGCAAGATGATGTACATTTTTATATTGCAAGTGCAAAATGGTTTGTGTTTATCATTATAAAAAAATTTAGTTTGCTCAAATTTTTCAGCACCATTTCTGTCAACATTTAAAAATATTGCTTACATTATCCACTCCACTTAGTTAAGAAGGAGAGATTTTTAGTTAGTCACATTCACGCTTAATTACACAGTAATATAATGATATATTTTTGTTGAATCTATACTTTGTATCAGTTGAAATCTGCATTTGCTCATGAAATTATCAGATGCTCATCTCTCCAGACAAATAAATGCACAACCAGCAACAAAATATAATAATTACATGTTTGATCTTCTTCTTTCAGGCTTCCTAGAAAAACAGATATGGAGAGGTAGGTTTCTCTGAATGTCATTATTTGCTCAGCTCCATTCTGTCAAAGCATTCTTTTATATTCTATTTATTTTATGTTTTACCTGTCCTCTGTTCTACAGGAAAATTGAGATTGTCCAGTTTGCCAGTCGTACCAGGCAGTTATTTGTGCGTCTTTTGGCCCTTGTGAAGTGGGCAAGCAATGCAGGAAAAGTTGAAAAGTGTGCGGTATGTTCAATCTCTGTCCTGAAAATGCCTTTTAGTAATGCACAGCAATGGATTTAGACCTAAATGAACAGTCTGAACTCTCCCTCTTTTGGTGCCATGCTAACAGATGATCTCCAGCTTCTTAGACCAGCAGGCAGTCCTGTTTGTCGATACAGCTGATCGGCTAGCGTCGCTGGCCAGAGATGCCCTAGTACATGCTCGTCTTCCAAGCTTTGCCATCCCCTTTGCCATTGACGTCCTCACCACAGGATCATATCCACGTTTGCCCACATGCATACGGGTGTGTGTTTGAACAGTCTCCTCTTTGCTACTTAAGGCTGCCAGTCTGTATTCTTGTTGAAACATCAAATTCACGGTTTGTCCATGTGCACAGGATAAGATCATTCCTCCAGATCCCATCACAAAAGCTGAGAAGCAGACCACACTGAACCAGCTCAGCCAGATTCTACGACACCGTCTTGTCACCACAGACTTACCTCCTCAGCTCGCAAACCTCACAGTGGGTAAGCAGCGCTTAAAAAAACACATTAATCTTCAGTATAAACTGTTTATTGGTTTGATCTCACTGACATTGGTGATAAATTGATTCATGTTATGTTTGGTAAACAGGAAAATAATCAGCTGATCAGATAGCTTAATCTTTTAAATAATTTATATAGGTAAAATTGCAAACTCTGTCATTGTATGTTCATCTCATTCATTCAGGCAGTAGGACATTAGCTTTGACTGGTACCAGATTCTAAAAATGACAATCTGGGACATTTTATTTTGTATGCATAGTAACCCTGAACTGAAATATGTGGGTTCAGAAAATGGATGGGTAATCTAATTTAAAATGTTTTTTAACATTTTATATTTGGATTAACACACACACATGCAGAATCAGAATAGTCTTTACTCAAGTATCTACAAAACAAGGAATTCAGATATTACGATCCAGACATTAATGAAATAAAAAAACATTATATGACTGTGGGTGTGTGTTTATTGTGGTCCATCTGCTTTTCTGAAGCTAACGGGCGTGTCAAGTTTCGTGTGGAAGGAGAGTTTGAGGCCACCTTGACCGTGATGGGAGATGACCCCGATATTCCCTGGAGGCTGCTGAAGTTAGAGATTCTGGTGGAGGACAAGGAAACTGGAGGTATTCAGCTCTCCTGGACAACACAGTAGTCCCAGTGATGGTATACTGCACTTCAGTGGTCCTCAGCTCCTGAAGATCAGCTCTTCTGAACATTGTCCATCTCTCCCTGCTTATCCCACAGTGAGCTAGCTACCTTTATCTGTCAGCTCTTTCTCAGTTGTGAGAAAGAACATCTGAAGGAAACGTAATCTCTCGGAGCAAGGATCAGACCACTTCTCTGTGTTATTTGTAGCAGTTGTCCATCTTTCCCCCCCAACCCCTGATTTGTTCTTTGTTTCACCTTGATTCACTCTTTTCTCCACACCCTCTGTTCTTCTTTTTTTTATTTTTAATCAGTCTTTTGTCTATCTGACAGATGGCCGAGTCTTGGTCCACAGTTTGCAGATTAACTTCATCCATGAGTTGGTTCAGGCACGTCTTTGTGCTGATGATAAACCCCTACAGGACATGTACAACTGCCTGCGTATCCTTTCGTCTTCACTTAAACACTTATTTATCTTTTTTTTTCTGCAAAGGATTGCCCACATGTCCGTATAACATTTTGGTTTTAATACTTGTCTGCTGTGACGTCCAGCAGTCATGTATGTTGGAGCAAAGGGTGTGTGTGGAGGGGGCGGGTGTCATAAGGAGAGAGAGCTGCTCAGTGCTTAGGTGTCTTTATTTGTCAGGAAACATTTGCTGACTTATACTTCACAAATGATGTTTGAATCAGTGACAGCCTGATTGCAGCACTTGAAAACCTGAATGAGGCATGTTTCAAATTTGTCATTTTCCTGGATGAAGAGTCAGGCCCAAGCTTTCAGTGACATCATGGACTTTGCTGTCACAAGTGGATTTTCATGGGGTGAAAGTGTCAACCTTCAATCAATCAATTTTATTTATATAGTGCCAAATCACAACAAACAGTTGCCCCAAGGTGCTTTATATTGTAAGGCAAAGCCATACAATAATTGCGGAAAAACCCCAACGGTCAAAACGACCCCCTGTGAGCAAGCACTTGGCGAAAGTGGGAAGGAAAAACTCCCTTTTAACAGGAAGAAACCTTCAGCAAAACCAGGCTCAGGGAGGGGCAGTCTTCTGCTGGGACTGGTTGGAGCTGAGGCAGAGAACCAGGAAAAAGACATGCTGTGGAGGGGAGCAGAGATCAATCACTAATGATTAAATGCAGAGTGGTACATACAGAGCAAAAAGAGAAAGAAACACTCAGTGCATCATAGGAACCCCCCAGCAGTCTAAGTCTATAGCAGCATAACTAAGGGATGGTTCAGGGTCACCTGATCCAGCCCTAACTATAAGCTTAACTATAACTATAACCTTCTCGCTGTGAGGCAACAGTGCTAACCACTAAGCCACCGTGGTGCCCCAAGCATTATAATGTCAGTTTATTTTTGAAATGTCTTGTACAATTACAGCTTATTTTAATGAAAAGAACATATTTATCTGGGAGGAATTCCATAACAAATATTTTCTTTCTAACGCCATCTGCGGGAGGACGTGTGTGTGTGTGTGCGCGCACGTATGCATGAGCATTTGAAAAAACCAGAAGTTACCTTGATGTGATGCGTGACGCTGACATCTGTGAAATGTCTTGTAAATCACTCCAGAGGAGTTATCAGGTTACAAAAACAGCACTTTCCATTTTAGAAGTGTTTATTTCTAAATAGCTTGTTCATAACATATGAGAAACAACTCAGATTTACACATAAAAGCCACCGTTTATGAGCATTTTTTTCTGCAATGTTGGAGGAGGAGTCAGAAAAAGACTCGCCGGCATACGTCACTGTGCCTCTCTACTCTGATTGGCAGCCACTGTGTGCATCCCATAATGCTTCACGCATGTCTGGGAAAGCCCCCACGTGATCTATGACGTCACTGTCCGACTGTATCGGTCTCTACCTTCACAGCCGTAAGTAGTACTTATGGCTGTCTGTTCTTTTCATATTTTACCCTTCAGGGGAACCTTTCATTAATTTTGTTCTAGACAATGCAAATTTTGATCGAATTGATAACGTCATACCATAAATCACCTACTTAAAGTCTAATAAGTAAAATTATACTGGAGCCAGTGAAAATTCTTTTTAATGCCTGAAATCTTAAAAAGCTCAGTAGCCCTATACTTTTAACAACTGGGTCAATGCTGACTGTGATCTAGGTTCGTGTCCCAGGGTTCAAAAGAAGTCAACAGGCTCGATCCTTTGCCTACTGTGCTCTGACTTTGTGGATGAATTTGCCTGTTGACATTAGAAAAATCCACTTCAGTTTCATCTTTTATGGCAAATCTGAAAGCCCATTTAATTTTTGGCTTAATAATTCGTTTTTTGGTTTTATTTGCAATTAAAGTTCAATTTTAATTGTTCTTACTGAGTTTTGTTTTATTGTTATGTCTTAGGCCCAGACAGGGGTCCTGTCTAGGGTGTACACCAGGCTCCAAATTGCCCTGTGACCCTTAATTGGAATAAGCAGACATAAAAATCAAAATGAAGGACTTGATGTTTTATTATGTACAGCACTTTGTCAATTTTTCTACTTGAACGCGCTATACATAAAACTAATATTTTTTTTAAAAAATGGGTGGGGGCACATTTTCAAGAAACCAAGTGTCACTAGACCTCACCTGAAATATATACTTTTAAATTTTGCCATGTATATCCATAAGTGATTAATTCTACAAAATTTCTGAAAATATTTTTAGCATTATGAGATGGGATTGCTTTTGATCTTGCTGAAGATACTGAGTGAGCACTCGTGAATAATAACAATAATATAATTTATCAGGCAGGAGGATCAAAAGGAATGACAAAAGTGAAACTACCATAACACATTAAAAACAAAAGCCAAAAATAAAAACAAAACAAAAAACAATAAATCAATTTTATTTATATAGCGCCAAATCACAACAAACAGTTGCCCCAAGGCGCTTTATATTGTAAGGCAAGGCCATACAATAATTACGGAAAAACCCCAACGGTCAAAACGACCCACTGTGGGCAAGCACTTGGCGACAGTGGGAAGGAAAAACTCCCTTTCAACAGGAAGAAACCTCCAGCACAACCAGGCTCAGGGAGGGGCAGTCCTCTGCTGGGACTGGTTGGGGCTGAGGGAGAGAGCCAGGAAAAAGACATGCTGTGGAGGGGAGCAGAGATCAATCACTAATGATTAAATGCAGAGTGGTGCATACAGAGCAAAAAGAGAAAGAAACAGTGCATCATGGGAACCCCCCAGCAGTCTAAGTCTATAGCAGCATAACTAAGGGATGGTTCAGGGTCACCTGATCCAGCCCTAACTATAAGCTTTAGCAAAAAGGAAAGTTTTAAGCCTAATCTTAAAAGTAGAGAGGGTGTCTGTCTCCCTGATCCGAATTGGGAGCTGGTTCCAGAGGAGAGGAGCCTGAAAGCTGAAGGCTCTGCCTCCCATTCTACTCTTACAAACCCTAGGAACTACAGGTAAGCCTGCAGTCTGAGAGCGAAGCGCTCTATTGGGGTGATATGGTACTATGAGGTCCATAAGATAAGATGGGACCTGATTATTCAAAACCTTATAAGTAAGAAGAAGAATTTTAAATTCTATTCTAGAATTAACAGGAAGCCAATGAAGAGAGGCCAATATGGGTGAGATATGCTCTCTCCTTCTAGTCCCTGTCAGTACTCTAGCTGCAGCATTTTGAATTAACTGAAGGCTTTTCAGGGAACTTTTAGAGAAAACTACAGAGTCCGACATTGTTTTTGCAAAGTTACACACCGATTCAATATTAATTTTAGTGACCTCCGATTGGCGTAACCGGGTGTCATTACTGCCGACGTGAAATACAATCTTACCAAATTTACGCTTAGCCTTATCCAGCAGTTTCAAATTTCCTTCAATGTCGCCTGCTCTGGCCCCCGGAAGACATTTGACTATTGTTGCTGGTGTCGCTAACTTCACATTTCTCAAAACAGAGTCGCCAATAACCAGAGTTTGATCCCCGGCGGGTGTGTCGCCGAGTGGGGAAAAACGGTTAGAAATGTGAACGGGTTGGCGGTGTACACGGGGCTTCTGTTTAGGACTACGCTTCCTCCTCACAGTCACCCAGTCGGCCTGCTTTCCCGGCTGCTCGGGATCTGCTGAAGGGGAACTAACGGCGGCTAAGCTACCTTAGTCCGCACCGACTGCAGGGGCCTGGCTAGCTGTAGGATTTTCCACGGTGCGGAGCCCGAGTCTCCAGTTCGCCCAGCCTGGCCTCCAAAGCTACGAATAAGCTACACTTATTACAAGTACCATTACTGCTAAAGGAGGCCGAGGAATAACTAAACATTTCACACCCAGAGCAGAAAAGTGCGGGAGAGAGAGGAGAAGCCGCCATGCTAAACCAGCTAAGAGCTAGTAGCTGCGCTAAGCTAGCAGATTCCTAAAAACACACAAAGTGAATAATGTGTAAATAATTTAGAGGTGATTCAGCAGAGGGAGTGCTTTAGTTAAGGCATGTGAAGATTACACTGTGAAACAAATCGTTATCTAGTTAACTAGATCAATCTAACTGCACAGATTAAACAGCTAACAGATACAGCAAAACACCGCTGTGCTCCGGAACAGGAAGTGATACAATACCACAGTGAGAGCCAACCACCAGTAGAGGCAAGCTGGCAGACGTCGTTGTAGAGAGACTTGCTTATTCTGGGAGTGATGTTCATGTCTTTGAGGTTTCCTGCCTTTGAGATCAAGAAACACTTGAAAGTTATGAGGTCACTGGACATAGAAATTTGGTGCTGCCAATATCTTTGCAGGAGAATGAAGGGCTGTCTGTCAGGTCCTGATACTTCCTGTCTTACTGTATAGTTGGGAGATTTGTATACCGGGTACTGCAGGAATGACTGTGTCAAATTTGGGGAGACTCAGATGAGCCATTCCACCAGCACTGTGAGGAAACAGCTATAACATTTAGGCTGGGTGGCACATTCCACTGGGCGTGATCCCAGTACACAGGTGTCTCAGTTTTCAGGACACTGCCAACTTGATGAGGCCAAGGATACGCCCGTGTTTTACCTGGATGCAGCAGATAGATGGCTCCTTTTCAAAACTAGGGATTGGCCAGTTATTTGCCTGAGTAGTTACCACCCAAAAACCTATGGTGGTTCTGTAAGGTGGTGTATGGTGCAACGTGTGTTACATCACATGCTCCTCAACCTGACCTGACCTATCACTGCCGAATGTGGTAGACTGTTAGACAAAATAATTTAACTTGTAAATGCCAGATAAAATTACTCATATATGACGTACACAGCAGGATGACTTGCTATTCTGTTTTACAACCTGTCAGGCTTGCGACACCTAGTGGGCCTGACCTGGTAACAAGTATAGGTTGCATGAGACATTCAAATTCGGCGTGACTATAGTTGAGTAGGTTCTTCATGCATACTGAGCACACGCTGGCTAATCACAGTGCACATCAGTACGTCTCTGCTTTGCCTTTCCTGTCGGAGCTCACGGCGCCACTTACCGTCTCAGAGAGCAGCTGTGTTCGGAAACAAATGCCCCTTTGAGCAGCAGGGCGCATGTGTGCACGAGTGTTTGGAATCTTAATGCAAAGATGTGTATGATACTTTCATCACACGGCATCTTCCTTAAACGCACTGTTTCCAGACTCCTTCTGTCTGTCGCTGCAGTTGGAGGTGCTCCACTCTCAGACGCTGATGCTGATCAGGGAGCGCTGGGGAGACCTGGTGCAGGTGGAGAGATACCTGGCTGCAAAATACCTTACGCTCTCTGTTTGGAAGTGAGGAAGCCATGCATAAACAGTACACACTCTAATACATGCAGTGTCTTGTTTATTAAAAGTATGCACTGTGTGTGTGTGTGTGTGTGTGTGTGGGGGGTGTAGTGAACATTTTTCCAGGTGGGTCATGCTCAATGGATAAAACATTTCTCCATTAGGGGAAGGAATCAGCCTTATTCAGTATTTCTGCATCATTTCAGCTCTTTTCTTCTGTTTCTGCAGCCAGCAGGTGTTGGGTAGGAAAACTGGCACTGCATCAGTGCACAAAGTGACCATCAAAATCGATGAATCAGATGGTTCTAAGCCATTGCAAATATCTCATGAGCCACCTCTCCCTGCCTGTGACTCTAAATTAATGGAACGTGCTATGAAGGTAAGATACATATCTGGGATTTTCAAAAATACAAACAGAGCAGTTGTGTTGCAGTCTAACAACTGTGATTGGAAATTTCCTCCACAGATTGATCACCTGTCTGTGGAGAAACTTTTGATTGACAGCGTACATGCTCGGTCCAATCAGAAGCTACAGGAATTAAAGGCAATTTTGAAGGCGCACAATCCCTGCGACAACTGTACGTGTTTACTCAGTTTTATTTAGAAGGAAAATACAGAATAAAATACTCAAGAAAACTGTAGGAAACACATGCGAGGGTTTGGGTTTTTTGTAATTCACTTTTTATTGCTTTATGAACATTGAAACAACAAAACCAACACATAAATGAACTGGAGCAGGAACAAGTCCACTACAACTATAACATTATTAACAGCAAGAAAAAAGAAGGGGGATATATAGACATACACCACATGTCCAAGGGTTGATGTTTTCCAAATCCTCTGTTCCCACAGTCACCACCCATTTTACTTCACAGCTAAATCCTTCTTACAGTTAGAATAAGTCATCATTCACATGAAAATCAGTCTCATGTTTCTCTCATCATCCACCTCATAAGTGATTCAAGTAGGGGCGAGGGTTCTGGTTTTTAAACGTACATCAATCCCAACTACCCAACCCGAAACAGTATGTGGTGGTTAAGGAAATAAGTCAATTGCTCTATTTGTGATGCAATCCACATCATTTAGGTATAATGTTTTCATACTTAATCAGCACTGGTATAAACAACAAGGATTTGCACCCTGAGTTTAGCTTCAGGCGGTAAATCAGGTTTTGGTTTGTTTTTACCCAAGAGGAAAGACTGACGGCGAAAGATGGATTATTTAAGCGCAGGGAGTCACCAGGTTTTCATCAGGTAAATGTGAATAATTTGTATGATATTACAGAAAGGAGTTAATCAGTAACTTCACAAAAACTTTTTAAGCTGCCATCAGAGTTGTGGCTTCCCATTTTAATCCATCAGTGTGCAAAACTAAAACTCCATTGTGCAGACAGTATCAAGCGGTGCAGAGTGCAAGCCGTGGCGTGTGTGAGGTGCAGAACGGAAGAGAAGATTGAAGTTATTACATCTTATGCTGCGTTCACACCGCACGCCACGCAATGCCACAAATTCGCATCCCTCACCTGGCAGTGGACATCCCACCATCGCCCGGTGTCGCTTTGCTTGAGCCGCGTTCACACCGGATGCCACGTGACACCACAAATTCATAATTTACAAAAACTGGCTGCTGTCGCTGCTGCAGTGCTGCTGCTCGCTCTCCCCTCAAACTCTGTCATAATTGTGTTATAAACCAGTCACCATTTGTTTTATTATACATCTGTGTAGTTAATAAATAAAATAATCTTCACGAACGATTTGTTTGCGTGCACGTAAAAAAAACAAAACAAAAACAAACGGCTGCTGCCGCTGCTGCGGTACTGCTACTCGCTCTCCCCTCAAACTCTAAGTCCTGCTCACAGGCTGGCTGCCAGTGACAGGACATGTCCACATCAAGTATAAACTCCAGACATCTTCATGTCACTACATGTCCAGTCCCTGATTAGTCATCGTGACGTGACAAGATGAAAAAGTTCAGATATTTCAACTTGGGGAGGAGGGTAGCACAATGCGATATCGCTCTACAAACGTGCCAATCGCTCAAAATCGCTTCATTCACGTCCATCGTGTCGCATTGCATGGCTTGAACTTTTGTGGCCTCAACACGTCCTTCCATAGGGATTACATGGCAACCGTCGCTCGCGTGTTGTCTGGTGTGAACGCGGCAATAGACTGTTGTTTGCTGTTTAGAGAGCCTGTAATACATCTGTAAATTATTAGTTACTTAGTAGGAGCTCTGTTTTGCCAGATTTTGACCTGCCCCACTCGTACAGATGATATTTTCTGACCAAGCTTACCTGCATGTTACGGGTTGACTTGCGCATTGCTCCATTTTGCAGCAGCTGTAAATCAGAATATCCAGCAGGACACTTCAGTCCAGTCACCATTAGTGATTCACCGTTTTCCAGGAAGTTGAGGCTCCTTTTTACTTTACTTTATTTTTCATGTTAAATTCTCACTATGTGCTGTTATTAGAAAGTGATGAATAGAAAGTGCTTGAAAATGTTGGGTTGGTTCTGAAATATATGCCATACTTTATGTCTGAGCCAAATGAAGAGTTGGAGAAAGGAAATTGTCAGATGGCGTATTGCACAAGTGAACATTTTAATTAAACCTGTTGCAAATGTCTGGTCTGGTGTAAGAACCAGTACATTCTGAGGTGGATCTACATAAAGGAGGTGCAGCTGTGACATTTGCAAGACACATTTTTTTTTACTTCATAAGAAGGGGTTCTTTTGGGAATGGCAGAGGCGAGCGCACTAACTGGTGCGCTAGGTCAATATTCAGGAATGAAAAATGTCAGTTTTTTGGTGGATTTCCGCTTTGTTCCATTGGGTGTCTTGTTGGGCAGCAAGGGGCCCTTGAAGTAAAGCTGTTTTTTATTTCTCATTCTCTTCATTTTTCCCCACTAAAACCTTAAAGAGCATACATCTGTGTGTAGTGTTTACCTTTTTATGTTAAACTGACTTGTTATGGTCTTTTGAAACAGTTGATGTATTTTATAACTTAAAAACCGGAGTGATGCTAACGTGTTAGCATGTCTATGGCATTTTCAATGTTAAAGTTAGCATAAAGCTGTCGCCTGTCAGCACGTTTGTGTGCATTTGTGTTCAGTATAATAATTGACTCGGCTGTTGATCTATTTATTTAAAGGTTTATTTTGAACATAAAAGAAGTAAGTGCAGAGTGATTGAGCCAGAACATTTATTTATTTAAACACTGAAATGCTTCTTGATAATTTGGTTTGTTTTTATTTGATATGTGGTTTCCAACTAATTTTCTCATCTGTTATTATTGCCCCAAGAAATTAATTTTCATTAACCCTTTCAATTTACACCATCTGTCTGTATTTGTACTTTCTCATTCATTCTGCAGTTCCCAAATAACATTAGTTTTATTTAAGTTTAATGACAATTTGTTTCTGTCAATCCATATTTTCAATTTGTTCATTTCTTCAGTGATTTCCTCCAGAACTTTCTGCCAAGATAGAAAACTGCTGCATTCTCGTAAGGGCAAAATACTACTGGAGTGATTTTGAATAAGGAAAGTTGTTTGTTGTTGTTGTTGTTTTTCCTCACCAAAATGGGTGCTGCACTCACAACAGTTTGTTGTCTGAAATAGCCCCAGATTGCATTTCAGAGCTTCTAGAATTCAAAAAATTGGGGGGTTTGGGATAATTTTGGGTTTCAGCTTTGTGTGGTGTGTGTGTGTGTGTGTGTGTGTGTGTGTGTGTGTGTGTGTGTGTGTGTGTGTGTGTGTGTGTGTGTGTGTGTGTGTTTGTTTCACCACTTTCATCCCTGAATATTAGAATGTTTTCTTGCACACCAGCTGCTTGCTGTAAATTAGTGTTACATAACTGGCAATTTTTTTTAAGTAAAGCAAGAACATGTTGTTTATTGCAGCTTTCATAGAGACGGCTTTGCCCACACTTGTTGTTCCAATACTGGAGCCTTGTGGTCGTTCAGAGTGCCTGCACATCTTTGTTGACCTGCACTCTGGTATGTTCCAGCCCATGTTGTACGGACTCGGTAAGAAGGAACAAAATTCTGCTGAATACACAATTGAAAAATTTTTCAACTTTATTGACTTTAAAACCGACTGTCTTCTCTCTCCAGATCAGTCCTTGCTGGATGACATTGAAAAAAACATCAACGATGACATGAAGCGCATTATCTCTTGGCTTCAACAATTGAAGTAATTCCTGAATAGTAATTTAAATATGAAATGGGTTTATGTTGCGCTGAGTGCCACCCACATTATCATCTTTGTTGGTACAGTTTTGTTTGTTTGTGAAATGTTAATATGTCACGTAGGTCAGTGTTACAGCCCTAAGTCTCGCATTACAGCTTAGTGCAAAGTAAAAGAGACCTGACCGGATTTCTGTAGTCATCAAATCTTAATCGCCCCGTTTGACAATCACATAATCTCACAGTCTGATGATACGGTTGCCATGTGATTAATTGTGCAGACTGGCAAAGTGTTAAGTGTAGTTAGCTATCTGCTACAGGAGTTTGTCGTGTCAAATAATCCATTAAAATCCTGCTCTGCTGGGGGTGTCCTTCGAATGACTTGTTTTTGGACACCTCAGTCATTAAATGGGGCTGCTACGAACGCTGGGTGTTTCATGTTCATTTAGTCACGGTTTTCATGTTTGTGTTTGAAAAGGTTCTGGTTGGGGG
Source organism: Thalassophryne amazonica (assembly GCF_902500255.1). NCBI lineage: Eukaryota > Metazoa > Chordata > Actinopteri > Batrachoidiformes > Batrachoididae > Thalassophryne > Thalassophryne amazonica. Next base: position 10,873,516 of record NC_047116.1, read on the forward strand.
AGCAGCGCTGTCGACAGTCTGTGAAGCACCTTCCCACCGTGTGCTCTAACGTTCTCCACGTCTCCAACTCCACCTCTCATCCTGTCGCCAGTTTGTCCAAACATAAACTCTTCGTCAAGCTCACGCGAATCCCGCACTACTACATTGTGAGTTCCTTGACAACATGCCGTTCGTGGTTCTCTCTTGATTTTTCTGTGTCTTCCTCATGTTTTTCTTCCTGCTTTTCATCTGTTCTGACCAGGTGGTGGAGATGTTGGATGCACCCCACAGCCCCACGGAGCTGCAGTACAAGTACGCTTTTTTGTCTGTGACTCAGCTGGAAGGAGAGGATGGACCCATGTGTGCACAGCTGCTGCAGCATTTCAAGGCCAACCTGGAGCAGCTTGTTCAGGATACCACCTCAGGAAGGGGAGCTCGTTCAGGAGCAAAGAGAAAGGTAGTAAAACTGTCAAGTCCATAAGTGTTTGGACAGGGGAACTCTTTGAAATGCTGCCTCTGTTAATTCAAGGAATTTAACAAAAACATCCATTTAGGAATCACAGCCATTTTTATATAAATTTGTCTGGAGAAGGCAGTTCTCAAAAACTGAACATGCAACAGTGAGACTAGTGAGGGAAGCCACCAAGACATCAGCATAACTCTGAGTTCATAGTAGGTTTCTGTGGCTGTGATTAGGACAAACTGCATCATGCAACTTTTGTTTGTTGCATCACCAGTTACACAGCGTCATGGGGGGACATGTCCCCCCCATCTTTTCAACCAGGGGGGACAGAATATGGTATGCTCCCCCCACCTTCTGCCATATATGTGTGTACTTGAAACATGCTATGGCAGTCTTAAGAGTGTCTTAAATGTGCAAAACCATGTCAGAATAGTATCTTTGTTTCTGCAAGTTTGTATTTTTAGCAGCATTGACTTATTTACAACACCTGTTTCTTGTTTGTCACATTCGGAATTTTCTGGGACTGCATTTTCCCAGATTTGAAACCAAAAGTAGTTGCCTCTAGGGACTAGTGTCTACACATAAGTATCAATGGACCATACGCTAATTTACTAAATTCTGAAGGTTAGAAAAGGAAATCAGAAAAGCTATCTGGGACCTCAGAAAGCCCATCTGCAATTATTGCTTGATCTCCAAAATCAGTCTATGCAAGCGAAATTATGTTCAGTATGAGTGTTGTCATTAGTGTCACTTCGAAAATTTAATTCATGATAAGTAATTTATCCTAAACTTATGATCTGTTGTTTTTTCAAACTTATGCAAAAACAAATCTTGAGGAAAAAAAATACAGTATGCAGTTTTTCCAAACAAGTATGCAAAAAAGTAAAAACAAAAAAACTTGAAGCAAAGTGTGTCTGGATCAGTTCTTGTTTCTGTGTAGGTGTTTGGAGACCAAGGAGACTTGGAGCCAAAGAAGCCCAAACGATCGGGGGAAATGTGTGCTTTCAACAAGGAGCTGGCTCATCTGGTGGCGATGTGCGACACCAACATGCCCTTCGTTGGTCTCAGAACAGAGGTCAATCACTGTACTTAAATACTGTCATATAGCACTTATTTAAACGTGCTTTAAGTTTGGGCGGGATCATATTTAAAAACAAACAAAACCCCCAATGGAAAATCTGCTTTTCAAACTACATCCTCCTATATTATAAGTTTTTGTGCTTTTCTTCGCCCCTGCACCTAGAGCCGTATGTTGATTAGCTCATGTTTTCTCTCTTTGCGTAGCTGTCTAACATGGAGATCCCAAACCAGGGAGTGCAGGTGGAGGGAGACGGCTGCAGTCACGCAGTACGTGTCCTCAGGTAATGCACGCAGTTTGCACATGGTATGTCAGCTCCATGAAAATGAATTTTAAAACCTCTACAACCCCACACTATTACTCTTGTGCAGGATTCCTCCCTGTAAAGGAGTTGGAGAAGAGACCAGGAGAGCGTTGGAGCGTTCTGTGCTGGACTGTACGTTCCGTCTGCAGGGCAGGAACAACAGAACCTGGGTAGCTGAACTGGTGCTGGCTAACTGTCCTCTCAACAGCACACACAGCAAAGAACAAGGTACGTACAACACGGTGACAAGTCTGCTGCATGAAACACCATCCAACCTCTAAATGTTTCTGCTGCCTGTTCCTTCTGTTAGCCACCACGCGTCACATCTATCTGACCTATGAAAACCCTCTTTCGGAGCCAGTGGGCGGGAGGAAGGTGGTGGAGATGTTCCTTAATGACTGGAATGCGATCAGTCAGCTCTACCAGTGTGTCCTCGAATTCTCTCGTGCGCTACCAGGTATAAAGACGTTTGTGATGCCCATTGTAAATGTGAGTGGTTGAGATGTTGAACTTGATGATGGTGGAGATACATGCAGTGGTTTGCATGCTGACCATGTAGTTGTCTGCTTTCCTGCAGAAATGCCTTCTTACCTGAGCCAGTTCGCCGAGGTACGACTGTATAATTACCGTAAGCTGGTGCTTTGCTATGGCAACACCAAGGGCAGCTCTGTGACCATCCAGTGGAACTCCAGCAGCCAGCGGTTCCACCTGGCCCTCGGCACCGTGGGGCCAAACTCTGGGTGCTCCAACTGCCACAATATCATCCTCCATCAGCTGCAGGAGATGTTCAACAAGAGCCCGAATGTCATGCAGCTGCTGCAGGTGTGTGTGTGTGTGTGTGTGTGTGTGTGTGTGTGTGTGTGTGTGTGTGTGTGTGTGTGTGTGTGCGCGCGCGCGCACCTTTCAGATATTCTGGTGCTTTTCTTCCTTTCAGAAGAGCTTTTAGTCATTCTGGTTCCATCCTTGGTGTTTTGTTTAAGCTGTTGTTATGGCAACGTGTCCGTCATCTGTCCATCGTCTGACTACCTTTCATCGAAAGTGGCTCTTGTCCTTTTGGTTTTTAATGGATTTTGAGTTTGATGATTCTTTCTTTGATGCATCAAGGCAGTGTTCACAATTCTTCCTCATGAAATTTTGGGGAAAATACAGACTTTGTGGTGAAAACAGTGAAATTCATCAGATATTTCTTTTCCTTCACTTTCTGGTGAATTTTACTTTTGAAAGTTAGAATTTTTTTGAAAAACTGTAAAATTCAAACATAATGTGACATGTTCCAGAATTACATTGTTGTTGGGGGGAATTGGCCAAAATAAGACACCATTCCAGAAAATTTACACATAAAGATTTTGGAAGAGAACCTCAACTACCAGCAACAATATTTGCAGCAGTTTGTAAATTACTGTCCTCTGAGACAGTTCACACACTGCCATAAACATGTCACCTGTGTAAATGCTAAAGTGACTCTGAGAAAATTTGCTGCAATCAATCAATAATTTTATTCACGGTATGTCATCATATTGTGGGTAAATGGTTCGGAAAATAAAACCGGCAAAACTCGGTGTCATTGACGCTGTGCCTTTTTCTTTTTGAAATGTGTAGGCTGACTTTTGAATTTTCTTCTTCAGGTGCTTTCTGATACCCAGGCTCCCCTCATTGCAATCAACAAGCTTCCCACGGTTCCCATGCTGGGCCTGAGGCAGCGCACCAACACAGCCTACCAGTGTTTCTCCATCCTGCCACAGTCACCAACACACATCCGCCTGGCCTTCCGGAACATGTACTGCATTGACATCTACTGCCGAAGCCGTGGCGTGGTTGCCATTCGGGATGGAGCTTACAGTCTCTTTGACAACACTAAGATCGTAGAGGGCTTCTATCCTGCCCCAGGCCTCAAGGTACGCTCAGCTTACAGGCTGATTCCATCACTGCATCTTTTATTTTGCTTGACTACTTATTTAAAATTCCAAATTCAAATCATCCTCTTTGACTCCTTTCCACTCTAGACGTTCCTGAACATGTTTGTTGACAGCAATCAGGACGCTCGCAGACGCTCGGTCAATGAAGATGACAATCCTCCCTCACCAGTGGGCGTAGACATGGACAGTCTGATAAACCAGTTGCAGCCACAACCAATGAGAGGCGGTGGTGGAGGCGTGTACCCACCCCTCACTTCACCGCCACCGAACTATCACGCCAACGTAACTCCATCTCCATCTATGATGCCCACACAGTCCCCAGGTAATAAACCACCACCAGGTGTTTGGGGGTGTGAGTGGATCGCTCTGTAGTGTGGTATCAGCCAAGCTCATCATTCATTTGCTAGTTTGTGTGTTGCAAGTACAAATATTTGCATGCCAGGAGAGGAGAGAGAGAATCTTTGTGTTCGTTTTTTATTTTGTAAAACCATCAAACTGGTTGTGTGTATCATGCAACACCAAGCGAGCTACATACTTCATCTGACCGACTGTTGGAAAGAACGCATTTTCAAACGAAAGTGGACCCACCGGTTCCCATGAAATATAATTTTGACAGTTTGAAAGCCTTTTATTGGACTTTAAATGGTGCAGCTGCCTCGGTATCAATTTATTTTTAATAACTTGTATATATGGCTGACCTGTTCCAGCAGTGCAGTCTGAGGAAAAGTATTCACAGCACTTCACTTTTTGCACATTTTGTTATGCAACAGCCTTATTCAAAAATAGATGAAATTCATTTTTTTTCCCAAAATTCTACACACACCCCATAATTACAATGTGAATTTTTTTTTTAAATTTAGATTTTTGCAGATTTATTAAAAATAAAACTAAAATCATATGTACATAAGCATTGAAACTCATAATGGAGCTCAGGTGCATCTCATTTCCAATTATCATCCCTGATGTTTCTGCAGTTTAATTGGAGTCCACCTGGGGTAAATTCAGTTGATTGGACATGATTTGGAAAGACACACACCTGTCTACATATAAGGTCTCACAGTTGACAGTCAGATCACAAACCAAGCATGAAGTCAGAAGAATTGTCTGTAGACCTCAGACAGGATTGTTTCGAGACACAAATCTGGGGAAGGGTACAGAAACATTTCTGCTACCTTGGTAAAATGGTAAATGGACTACATTTATATAACGCTTTTCCATCTGCATCAGATGCTCAAAGTGCTTTACATATTATGCCTCACATTCACCCCAATGTCAGAGTGCTACCATACAAGGCGCTCACTACACACCGGGTGCAATAGGGGATCAAAGATTTTCCAGTCAGGCTGGGATTTGAACCGCAGATCTTCTGGTCTCAAGCCCAATGCCTTAACCACTAGACCATCACCTCCTCACTGTGCTCATTGGGACTTTCCCAATGAGCACAGTGGCCTCCATCCATAAATGGAAGTTCTGCTCCACCAGGACTCTTCCTAGAGCTGGCTGCCTGTCTAAACTGAGTGATCGGGGGAGACGGGGGAGAAGGGCCTTAGTCAGGGAGGTGACCAAGAACCCGATGGTCACTCTGTCAGCTCCAGCATTCCTCTGTGGAGAGAGGAGAACCTTCCAGGAGGACAACCATCTTTGCAGCAATCCACCAATCAGGCTTGTATGGTAGAGTGGCCAGATGGAAGTCACTCCTTAGTAAAAGGCACATGACAGCCCACCTGAAGTTTGTCAAAAGGCACCTGAGATGTTCATAAAGCAACTAAAGACTCTACTTTTAAACAGGCTTTTCAAGGCCAATAATCTTTTAGTACTGAGTGTGTATTTTTACTGTATATTTTTATTGTTTTACCTTGTAAAGCGCTTTGTGACCCCTGTCTGCGAAAAGCGCTATATAAATAATGTTTACTTACTTACCTGAAGGACTCTCAGACCATGAGAAACAAAATTCTCTGGTCTGATGAGACAAAAATTGAATTCTTTAGTGTGAATGCCAGGCATCATGTTTGGAGGAAATCTGGCACCATCCCTACAGTGAAGCATGGTGGTGGCAGCATCATGCTGTGTGGATATTTTTCAGCAGCAGGAACTGGGAGACTAGTCAGGATTGAGGGAAAGATGAATGGAACAATATACAGAGACATCCTGGGTGAAAACCTGCTCCAGAGTGCTCTTGACCTCAGACTGGGGCGACGGTTCATCTTTCAGCAGGACAATGACCCTAAGTACACAGCCAAGATATCACAGGAGTGTCTTCAGGACAACTCTGTGAATGTCCTTGAGTGGTCCAGCCAGAGCCCAGACCTGAATCTGATTGAACATCTCTGGAGAGATCTGAAAATGGCTGTGCACCGATGCTCCCCATCCAACCTGATGGAGCTTGAGAGGTGATGCAAAGAGGAATGGGCAAACTGGCCAAAGATACGTGCACCAAGCTTGTGGCATCATTTTCAAGAAGACTTGAGGCTGTAATTGCTGCCAATGGTGCATCAACAGTTTTGAGCAAAGGGTGTGAATACTTACGTACATGCGATTTCTTAGTTTTTTTTTTTATGTTTAATAAATTTGCAAAAAAAAAAACAAAACATTTTTTATGTTGTCATTATGGGGTGTTGTGAGTAGAATTTTAAGGGGAAAAAACGAGTTGACTCCATTTTGGAATAAGGCTGTAACATAAAAAAATGTGGAAAAAGTGAAGCGTTGTGAATACTTTCCAGCTGCATTGTACCTCAGTGCATAAGGAGCTGGCCTGCCAATATGTAGACAAGGATTTGAATCCCGCTCATGCTACCTGTCTGTGTCCTTGGAACAGACACTTAGTCTGCATTGTCTCAGTCCACCCAGCTGTAAAAATGTTTACCATCTTTGGCTATGGAAGGAAATATGAGGCATCATTGTAAAGTGCTCTGAGCAAATCCCGCAATGGTATCTCCTTTGTTAAGTCTGTGAGACGACACTGAAAACTGGATGCCAACACGAAAGCAGCCCACCAGCATCCTCATATTCCAGCTCACATGGATGAAGTATGCAGCCACCTTTAGACACCCAGCTTGCAGCCCAGAGGGACTGAAGCTTGGAACCATTTCCACTCCATCCCAGCCCACCAGCGATCACAGCCCTCCAGCCAGCTTGTTTACATGAGTGTGTCTGGGAGCCTGTGTGAGGAGAACCTCTGAGTCTGATGAGCTCTTTGGTGTATGTATGTGTGTGTGTGCACAGGGAACATCCATGCCTCTGGCTCCCCTAGTGGAGCTCTAAGGGCACCCTCTCCTTTTGGGCCTACCCCATCTCCATCTTCTCTGGGCATAGCCATGGGCCAGACCAGCTTTGCCAGTCCCCACGGTAAGCAGCGGGGGGCCTTGATGTTAGTTCTGGTCTGCTGGGTAAGGCTGGTACGGAGTGGAGAGAACGTCACCACAGTGCACCGTTATCCGAAATGACACTTGGCCTGTAAACCGTGGTCACATGGTGCTGCGTGCACTTGATGATAATGTAGACTGAGCTCATCACGGGGCTTCTCTCTTTTAATATAGGTGCTCTGGACCCTAGCTCTCCTTATACCATAGTGTCACCCAGCCAGCGGGGCCAGTGGCCAGGCTCACCTCAGGTTTCAGGGCCTTCTCCAGGTGCAAGGATCCACGGAATGTCACCTGGTAACCCATCACTGCACTCACCCATTCCTGACCCTCATTCTCCACGTGCTGGGACTAGTAAGTAATCTTCTCTCTGTCCCTCTGGATCTGTTTCTAAATGTTTAAAATCTGCCGTGATTAAACCATTACCCTAGTATCCTGAAAACTATAGGCAGATATCAAATGTATCATTTTGCTCTAAAATTCTGGAAAAGGTGGTGTCACTGCAGCTTTTGGACCACATTACTGAGAATAATCTTTTTGAGTCACTGCAGTCTGCTTTTAGAAAATATCATTCCACAGAGCCGGCTCTCAGTAAAGTGGTGAATGATCTTCTGCTTGCAATGGATTCGGACACTACTACGGTTCTGGTGCTGTTAGATCTCAGTGCTGCATTTGTTACTGTGGATCATCATATTCTACTCGATAGGCTTGAGAATCATTTTAGGATTACTGGGAATGCCCTTGCATGGTTGACGTCATACCTGACCAGTCATTCTCACTGTGTTTTGTACAGTAACATGACCTCTAACCTTAGTGACATGAAATTTGGGGTTCCACAGGGGTCTGTCTTAGGTCCCCTGCTTTTCTCCCTTTATATAGCACCCCATGGGCACATATTGCGGCATTTTGGGATTACCTTTCATTGCTGTGCTGATGATACTCAGTTATACATGCCGATAACGGCTGGTAATCTCATCCACATAAAATCCTTAGAAGATTGTCTTGCATCAGTGAGAAGCTGATGCCTACTTTTAAACTTTTGATAAGACTGAAATGATGGTTCTTGGTCCAGTGAGACATCGGCATCAATTTGACCAGCTAACGCTTAGCCAAGGCTCATGTGTCATACATCACACTAACAAAGTGAATAATCTTGGGTTCATTTTTGATCCTATGTTGTCCTTTGACCTCCACATTAGAGACATTACGAGGACTGCTTTCTTCCACCTGCGAAATATAGTGAAAATTCATCCCATCCTGTCTGTGGCTGATGCTGAGACCCCGAATCATGCGCTTGTCTCTTCTCCATTGGACGAATGTCATGTTCTGTTTTCTGGTTTACTGCAGTCCAGCATTAGTGCTGTTCAATTTTTTCAAAATGCTGCTGCCAGACTTTAGACTAGAAGCAGAAAGTTTGACCACATTACACCCATTTTGGCATCCCTTCACTGGCTTCTTGTCCCTGTGAGATCAGATTTTAAGGTTCTGTTGCTAACCAATAAAATTGTTCATGGACTGGCACCTTTCTACCTAGCTGACCTAATTAAACCCTGCGTACCGGCCCGGGCTCTGTTTTCAGGGTGCAGGACTACTTTGTGTCTCTAGGGTGAATAAAAAGTCTGCGGGTCACAGAGCTTTCTCTTATCGTGCCCCTGTTCTGTGGAATGATCTTCCTGCATCAATAATAGTTAGATTCTGTGGAGACTTTTAAGTCCAGACTTAAGACACACTTATTTTCCCTTTCATGTGGCTAGCATACTGGCATAGTATGTTACTATGCTTTTTACTCTTAATTCATTAATTTATTAGGAAACTGAGCGGGCCGCGGCCTCAACTTTATCTATGTTCTGGTTCTTTTAATGAAGTTTAGGGCTAGTGGCTGGCGATCACCTTAGTATTTCTCCTGTTTTTCTTGTTGCTTAATGCTGACAAATTATACTGTATTTCTTGTCTTTCTGATGCCTGATTCTCTTTTTTTTTTCTCTCTCTCTCTCTGTTTGAGGTGCGGCTCCATCCAGAGATGGGTGTGGGTGTTTTCTTCTGCAGGCCTCCCATCCTGTGCACCAGCATGGACTCCCAAAATTTCCAGTATATTCGTGTTGTCAAAAATGTCGGTAGCATGACCCTAAGCAGAGGGTCACCTCTTTGAGTCTGGTCTGCTTGAGGTTTCTTTCTCAGATCATCAGAGGGAGTTTTTCCTTACCACTGTCACCTGTGTTCTTGCTCTAGGGGTTGGTAAGGTTAGACCTTACTTGTGTGAAGTGCCTTGAGGTAACTTTGTTGTGTTTTGGTGCTATATAAATAAATGAAGTAAATTCTCTCCATTCATCTGTTCATATGAGGGTGCATTTTAAAGTTCTGTTAAAGACCTACAGGATACTGAAGAGGTCCAGTTGGTTCACCGTTTGTACCCTACAATCCCAGGGGCTAGCCTGTTGTTTGTCACTACTGTTAGAAAGAAAACAGCAGATGGTTGTGTGTTTTTGTTCATTTTGTACACTGTGCAGCTGGTAGCTCAGTGGGATTAGGAGTTGGGCTACTGGTATGTAGTTAATGTTTGACTTTGAAAATGTTTTGTGTGTGTGTGAGACATAGGTTCCCAAGTCATGCCAACCAGTATGCCTCCACCCCGCAAGGTCCCTCAGCGCCCCTGGGCTGCCTCCATTCCCACCATACTCACCCACAATGCCTTGCATGTGCTCCTGCTCCCCTCACCCACACCCTGCCTTGCACCAGTCCTGGCAGGAAGCTACCTCTGTTCGCCTCTGGAGCGCTTTCTTGGTTCAGTTATCATGAGACGCCACCTGCAGAGGATCATTCAACAGGAGACCAGTGTAAGTGTGGCTCAAGTCATTTTTTATTTTTCAATACGTGTCTTCTTTTTTTGTTATTAAAATCTCTTCTTCCTCCTTCAGTTATCCATTGTGAATTCTAACGAGCCTGGAGTCATCATGTTCAAGACTGAGGTGCTGAAGTGCCGCGTGGCTCTCAATGCCAAGAACTACCAGACGCTGCAGCTCAAAGTCACTCCAGAAAATGCAGGACCTTGGTCCCAGGAGGAGCTTCAAGTCCTTGAGAAGTTCTTTGAGACCCGGGTAGGTGAAGGCACCACATAGATTTATTTTTCATTGGAATGCTTGTTATGTCATCCCTTAATTTCAGCACCAGCAACCTCACTGCTATAAAAACGTATGAATCCTGTTTACTGCGACTGAAAAGCAAGTTTGATGTTCCTCTCGTTATTAGTGTGATTATCTAGAAGTGACTGCTGGGTGGGTGAATGTGTCTCTTCAGGTTGCTGGTCCTCCATTTAAGTACAACACTCTGAATGCCTTCACAAAGCTGCTGGGAGCACCGACCAACATCCTCAGAGACTGCGTGCGCATTATGAAGCTAGAACTGGTGGGTCACGCCTTCATGTTGCATGTACATGTATCAATTTATTGGAAAGGTAAATAGAAAAATGTGTTGCTTGTTGAGAACAGATAACATTAAAGATGGCGTCTGTTTCATTGTTTTCACCATTTAAGTCACCATTTGGCACCACTACAGTTTTATTCCTTATGTTCCAATTAAGCTGTCATGATCTTATTTTGTTAATATGATCAAAACTTGCCTGGTCTGAAAACAGTTTAGGATTTTGAACCACATTAGTTGGAATATTGTCATAAGATGCCCTGATGCACCGATTACTGGGGTGCATTCGGGGGTCAAATGGTACCACTATGCTTCATATGCTCTGTGGTATTATGAAGCTGATGATACACTGTAAACTTTAAACTGTGACAAAATCTGGAGAAATGGAGGGAAAAATGTAAACAAACATGGCAGATACTTGTTGAAAACATAGGCCACCAGAAATTCCATTGAGACGAGAACCTGATAAGATGTGGACAAATATGAAAATTTTGCAGGATATCTGCTGGACACTGTAAGATCAGACTCACACGTGTAAGTTATGTTTTTATTTGGTTACTAAAATGAGTAGGGAGGGGAAAATATTTTTTCCTACCTTTTATTCAAAGTATTTTTCCTATTGTGAGAAACTCTGCATTCCCACTTTCTATTGAATTCAGCATGAACGTTGAACCTTCCCTATGCACTTCCTCCTCCATGTACTCTGTAAGAGCTCACCTTGGAATAGCCTCAAAATAAATACTTTACCAGCAGTAAAAGGAGATGTGCTGTAATTTTGCGACGATGCCACACGCCATTTTCCGCTTTTTAATCGCATGCTGTGTACCAAACATCTGTGTTCGCGTCTTCTTCCTGCAGTTCCCTGACCAGCCGACACCACTGAAGTGGAATGTCCAGTTCTGTCTGACCATTCCTCCCAGTGCTCCTCCCATCGCACCTCCCGGAACCATCGCTGTGGTTCTCAAATCCAAGATGCTCTTCTTTGTAAGTGTTGGCCGTGCTTCATCGTCAGGCTGCCGCCTGTCTGAGCAGAAACCTGTGGAGGATTAGGTGTCTGACTGTTTTGTCTCTGGTTCCTCAGCTGCAGCTGACCCAGCGTATCCAGGTCCCTCAGGAGCCAGTGAGCATCATCGTGCCCATTGTGTATGACATGGCCACAGGCCTGACCCAGCAGGCCGACATACCCAGACAGCACAGCTCGTCCGGGGCTGCAGCGCTGATGGTCTCCAACATCCTCAAACGGTTCAATGACCTGCATCCCGCTAGACAGGGTGAGTTTTTTTTTTTTTTTTTTTTTTTTTTTTTTTTTTTTTTTAGCATCCTGTTAGTATCCAGAATTTGTAATATCTGAATCGCTGTCAGACGCCGTCTGAACACTCGTCATTCTCACAATGAAATCTTGTGTGTCGTCATTAAAGCTGCGTATGTCGTTTCAGGTGAGTGTACGATATTCGCTTCTGTTCATGAGCTCATGGCCAACCTTACTCTGCCCCCTGGTGGTCGTCAGTAGGACCAGCAATGGAACTGGAGCTTTTTTTTTTATTTATTTATTTATCTTCAATAGGAGGACAGATACTTTTATGAGCTGTGCGCAGTTATGGCACCATATCAAAACACAGCATGTAATCCACTACACCTGCTGGACTGGATTTATAAACCCTGTTATCAGTGACTTTAAAATACACGGAACTGCAGACTACAAAGTTTATTATGACTTTAAAAGCATCGCTGTGAAGGTAAGGCTTGATTTCCAGAGGCATTTTATGCAAAGGAAGAAAAATTTTGTTTTTTCCTTTTGATGCACTTGTACACAGAGGATTATCTACTTAGTTTAAGTTTGTTTATAGAAGATATGTATATTATTGTAGATTTGAGTGTAAAAAGATCGGGGGGGGGGGAATTTTTGCTGGGAACTTTATTCTTCAGGTGACACTCGTATCATATCAGAATATGTGTTCCTTAGCAGTCCTTGCTTTATTTTATTGTACCTTTTTATTTAAAGCTTTCACTTTAGACAGATACTTTGTAACCTGGCTGTATTTTTTATCAAGCCCCTCTTTGATTATTGAAGAAGTGAAAACATCTTGTTTGACTTTTACCATTTAATAAAGCGACCTCACATTTGGTTTGTGTTTTGACAGTCTCTCATTGATGATTAAGGCAAATCCATTTTATATTGATGTTGCAGCCAAGCATTTCCTTCTTCACAGCCCACATTTTCAAAAACTGTGAGAATTTGTGTGATCTAGAGACTCAGACGTTTTCATGGAGTTAATGTGGAAGTCAACAACCCTGAAATCAAAACTGAAATGAAAAGCTCTTTAAAATACCACTAAATGACAGAAGAAAAACCACTGGAAATAACTGACTGTAAAATGAACAAGGACAGGTCAACATTACAAGTGCCAAAAACATGATGATGCTGTAGAGACCAAAGGTTCTCAAGATGTTCCTCAAGGACCACCTAACAGGTTTGCACCCAGTCAAGTACTAACAGACCTACCCAATGAGCTAATCGGCTGTTAACACCATAGGGAGAGAGGACAAGGTTAGGTGGTCCTTGAGGATCAGGGCAAGAACCACTGCTCTACATCAGTGATGTCAACTTTTAAATTGGGGCCACGGGGCAAAAAATACATCTTAATGTTACATCAAAGTACACTACACTATATTTTGTACAAAACAAACACTTGAAATCAAAAACTAAATTGTAATATTAAAAAAAAAAATCTCTGCAGTCCTCCAGTATTTTATTAATATGCAGAAATAATAATAAAAACCCGAAAGTTTCTTTTTGCATAAAGTAGATGCCTTCCTGACAGAGCGTGCACGCAAGGTGCTTCAGCAATTAAGTTGAAAACTGCTGTTTGTCGCCCTTTAATGTAATGTGAATCTTTCACTTAATTGAAAGATGAATGCAAATAATGTGCAGTGACAGAGAAAAGTGCACCTTGCTGCAAGACTTGCACTAAACAGGTGGGTGCAGCTTGGTGCAAGACATACACTAAACAGATGGGCGCACACTGGTGCAGGACATGCACTAAACATGCAAATGCGCATTGATGCAGGACATGCACTATACGGGCTGGCAAACAATGTGAGAATGTTCGGAAACCATCATGTCAGAGGTCCCAGGATTGTCAGACGTTTCACACAAAGGACTCATGAGTATTGTATGATGTATTCACATTCGCATTGAACAGAGGCAGGACGTTTTACACGATGCATAGGAAGACAACAACCATGACCCTAATGTGCGACCTGTGAGACTAATCACAGGCAACAGCCACATTATACATATGAATAATCAGTGGCATGTTCATCATGGGCAAGATGAAGTTGACAACAATATCTTTGGTGCTGATAGTAACGGCAGTGAGGGTAATGTTCAAGATGAAGATGTACTGCCTGGAACCTCCCGAAAGAGATCAAGAAAAGATGCTGAGGGTGAAAGGAACCCTAAACGTTTAAGAATGAACAGTGACAGTTCTGACAGCGATGATGATTATTATGATGCAGAAGATGCACTGCCTGGCCCCTCCCGAAAAAGATCGAGAGGAAGATGATGAAGGTGAAAGGAAATCTAAACGTTTAAGAGTGCGATGAAACTGCTGATAGCGATGATGATTATTATGATGCAGAAGATGCACTGCCTGGCCCCTCCCATAAAAGATCAAGAGAGGAAGATGATGAGGGTGAAAGAAAACCCAAATATTTAATGAGCAGTGAGACTGCTGACTACAACAATGATGTTGCTGATGACTATGTTCTACCTGGCTCCTCCCGAAGATGATCAAGAGAGGAAGATAATGGGGATGAAACCAAACCCAAACTTTTAAATTGCAGTGAAACCGCTGACACCAATAACGATCATGTAGAAGATTGTCTGTCTGGACCCTCCCGAAAGAGATTGAGAAAAGAAGATGATGAGGGTAAAAGGAACCCTAAACTTTTAAGAACGAGCAGTGAAATTGCTGACTGCAATAATGATGTTGCTGATGACTACCTGGCCCCTCTTGAAGACGATCAAGAGAGGAATATGACGAGGATGAAAGGAAACCTAAACGTTTAAGGGAGTGCAGTGAAAATGGGATCACTGATGCCATAACATCTACAACCCCTGGCAAAAATTATGGAATCACTGGCCTCGGAGGATGTTCATTCAGTTGTTTAATTTTGTAGAAAAAAAGCAGATCACAGACATGACACAAAACTAAAGTCATTTCAAATGGCAACTTTCTGGCTTTAAGAAACACTATAAGAAATCAAGAAAAAAAAATTGTGACAGTAACGGTTACTTTTTTAGACCAAGCAGAGGAAAAAAATATGGAATCACTCAATTCTGAGGAATAAATTATGGAATCACCCTGTAACTTTTCATCCCCCAAACTAACACCTGCATCAAATCAGATCTGCTCGTTGACATTGACCCTATGCCATGACATTGACCCTATGTGTCTTTTTGCAAGGAATGTTTTCAGTTTTTGCTCTATGGCAAGATGCATTATCATCTTGAAAAATGATTTAATCATCCCCAAACATCCTTTCAATTGTCCAAAATATCAACGTAAACTTGTGCATTTATTGATGATGTAATGACAGCCATCTCCCCAGTGCCTTTACCTGACATGCAGCCCCATATCATCAATGACTGTGGAAATTTACATGTTCTCTTCAGGCAGTCATCTTTATAAATCTCATTGGAACGGCACCAAACAAAAGTTCCAGCGTCATCACCTTGCCCAATGCAGATTCGAGATTCATCACTGAATATGACTTTCATCCAGTCATCCACAGTCCACGATTGCTTTTCTTTAGCCCATTGTAACCTTATTTTTTTTCTGTTTAGGTGTTAATGATGGCTTTTGTTTAGCTTTTCTGTATGTAAATCCCATTTCCTTTAGGCGGTTTCTTACAGTTCGGTCACAGACGTTGACTCCAGTTTCCTCCCATTCGTTCCTCATTTGTTTTGTTGAGCATTTTTCGATTTTTGAGACATATTGCTTTAAGTTTTCTGTCTTGACGCTTTGATGTCTTCCTTGGTCTACCAGTATGTTTGCCTTTAACAACCTTCCCATGTTTGTATTTGGTCCAGAGTTTAGACACAGCTGACTGTGAACAACGAGCATCTTTTGCAACATTGCGTGATGATTTACCCTCTTTTAAGAGTTTGATAATCTTCTCCTTTGTTTCAATTGACATCTCTCGTGTTGGAGCCATGATTCATGTCAGTTCACTTGGTGCAACAGCTCTCCAAGGTGTGATCACTCCTTTTTAGATGCAGAATAACAAGCAGATCTGATATGATGCAGGTGTTAGTTTTGGGGATGAAAATTTACAGGGTGATTACATAATTTTTTCCTCAGAATTGAGTGATTCCATATTTTTTTCCTCTGCTTGGTCTAAAAAGTAACCGTTACTGACTGCCACAATCTTTTTTTTCTTGATTTCTTATAGTGTTTCTTAAAGCCAGAAAGTTGCCATTTGAAATGACTTTAGTTTTGTGTCATGTCTGTGATCTGCTTTTTTTCTACAAAATTAAACAACTGAACGAACATCCTCCGAGGCCGGTGATTCCATAATTTTTGCCAGGGGTTGTACACGCTGTGGAATCATTGAACCTAAAAAAGCTGATATTTGCTCAGTAGTAAAAAAAGTTTCATCTGCTGTGACTGGATAGCATGTATCCTTAGCGCTTGGCATCACAGTTTATTGCAACTTGCACCTTTCCCAGAAGCTACTGTCATCTGAGCACTGATATTGATATTGCATGTGCTTATAGACAAAAACAAATAAGAGACAAAATTCAATTTATTATTCAACTAAACTGCAAATATATGAATTTTTTAACATTTATGAAACACTTCTCTAAACAAGGCCATAGGGTCACTGATCCTAAAGAGATTCCCTCCTTGGCACAGTGATCTATTTCTTTTTGTCTCTTTCTCTAAAATTGTATATAAGGTTCTTAGACTACGGGCACTTATTATGTCCTTTGATCATATTGTATGAAAAAACAAAAAGGGAAATTTCACACTTTTATAGTTATCTTTACAATGAAAGTGTGGTAAGAAATTTGTTCTAGTAGTCTATGATGACTTTTTCACCTTTTTTCAGCATCATTATATGCAAATATTGCCATTTTGTGCTTGTCCCACACCCAGACTTTTGATCTTCAATGATACAAATGAATGGTAAAGAAACATTTTTTCTAATGTTTTAAAATATCTCTGAATAAAATATCAGTAAAATAATCAAAACATAATTGAGCTATTCAATGTCATACAACTGTTATTTTTTTTAAACAAAATGTAGTTGTCCCACACAATTGCCGTAATTTCCACCACAACACTGTAATGTCCCTTTAACAGTTTGTATGAAAGATTGTTTGGGTAGTTTCTATGGAGATAAACAGTGACATCAGAGCAGATGTATATAGCGCCAAATCACAACAAACAGTTGCCCAAGGTACTTTATATTGTAAGGCAATGGTGTGGTGGAAATTACATTTACAAGGCCAATAGTGCCCGTAGTTAAAGAATCACCCATAATAATCATTAGATTATTAATATATAAACAAAAATAAATTTAAGAAATATTACAATTTGAAAACAAATGCACCAGAACATGACAGCTGCAACTGCTTAATGCTAACTTTTAACACTGAACATACCATAGACATGCTAACACGTTAGCATCGGATCCGGATCGTGATCCGGATCACCACTAAAATTTAATCACTTGTTCCTCTTGTCATTTCCAACCACTCCACAAAATTTCAACAAAAATAAATTTAAGAAATATTACAATTTGAAAACAAATGCACCCAAACGTGATGACAGCTGCAACTGCTTAATGCTAACTTTTAACATTGAAAATGCCATAGACATGCTAACGCATTAGCATTGGGATCCGGATCATGATCTGGATCACCACTATAATTTAATCACTTGTTCCTCTTGTCATTTCCAACCACTCCACAAAATTTCATCAAAATCCGTTCAAAACCTTTTGAGTTATCCTGCTGACAAACAAACGCGACCGAAAACATAACCTCCTTAGCGGAGGTAAAAGTTTCTGATCATGAATTTGTCAATCTGTTTGCCCTGTATTTGTCCATAGAATTTTGCAAGGATCGGCTGATCCGTGTGGCAAGTATAATCCAAATTTTTGTTGGGTCACTTATGACCCCGGGAAGATCTGAGATTTTTGACATTATAGCTTCAGATGGTATTGGAATTTGACAACTCTAATCATATATATATATATATATATATATATATATATATATATATCTGCAGTGATTAAAACCATTACTTAAGAAACCTAATCTTGACCCGTGTATTGACAAACTATCGGCCGATATCAAATCTATCATTTTTCTCTAAAATTCTGGAAAAAGACTATAGACTTGTAGACTATCTTACTAAGAATAATCTCTTTGAGCCACTGCAGTCTGCTTTTAGAAAATATCATTCCACAGAGACGGCTCTCACTAAAGTGGTGAATGATCTTCTGCTTACAATGGATTCGGACACCACTACGGTTCTGTTGCTGTTAGATCTCAGTGCTGCATTTGATACCATAGATCATCATATTCTACTTGATAGGCTGGAAAATCCTTTTGGGATTACTGGGAGTGCCCTTGCATGGCTGATGTCATACTTGACCAGTCGTTCTCACTGTGTTTTGTACAGTAACACTACCTCTAACCTTAGTGACATGAAATTTGGGGTTCCACAGGGGTCTGTCTTAGGCCCCCTGCTTTTCTCCCTTTATATAGCACCCCTTGGGCACATATTGTGCCGTTTGGGATTGCCTTTCACCGCTATGCAGATGATACTCAGTTATACATGCCAATAACTGCTGGTAATCTCGTTCACATAAAATCTTTAGAAGATTGCCTTGCAGCAGTGAGAAGCTGGATGTCTAGAAACTTCCTACTTTTAAACTCTGATAAGACTGAAATGATGGTTCTTGGTCCAGTGAGACATCGGCATCAATTTGACCAGTTAACGCTCAGCCTCGGCTCGGGTGTCATACATCACACTGACAAAGTGAGGAACCTTGGGGTAATTTTTGATCCTTCATTGTCCTTTGGCCTCCACATTAGAAATACTGCTTTCTTCCACCTGCAAAATATAGCGAAGATTCGTCCCATCCTGTCTATGGCTGATGCTGAGACCCTGATCCATGCATTTATCTCTTCTCGATTGGACTACTGCAATGTTCTATTTTCTGGTTTACCGCAGTCTAGCATTAGGGGTCTCCAGTTGGTTCAAAATGCTGCAGCCAGACTTTTGACAAGAAGCAGAAAGTTCGACCACATTACACCCATTTTGGCATCCCTTCACTGGCTTCCTGTCCCAGTGAGATCAGATTTTAAGGTTCTGCTACTAACCTATAAAATTATTCATGGACTGGCACCTCCCTACCTAGCTGACCTAATTAAACCTTATGTAATGGCCCAGGCTTTACATTCTCAGGGTGCAGGACTACTTTGTGTTCCTAAGGTGAATAAGAAGTCTGCAGGTCACAGAGCTCTCTCTTATCGTGCCCCTGTTCTGTGGAATGATCTCCCTGCGTCAATAAAACAGTCAGATTCTGTGGAGATTTTCAAGTCCAAACTTAAGACGCACTTAATTTCCCTTTCATGTGGCTAGCATACTGGTACAGTTTTGTTTTACGCTTTTTACTCTTTTAATTAATTTATTAGTAATTGGAGCGGGCTGCGGCCTCAACTTTACCTAAATTCTGGGTCTTTTAGTGAAGTTTAGGGCTAGTAGTCCAGTCATTTTATGAAAAAAAGGGTCAACCCGGAACAAATTGCAACAGAAATGATTTTGGTGGCATTTGAACCCTGAAACTGTTTTATAGAACATACTAAAAGTCTAGAAAGATAAAAAATCGGGAACACTCCCAAAATTCAAGATGGCCGTCCGAAAACATGCAAAAATTTAGTTTTTCCAAAATAACTCAAAAAATATCAATATTTAAGCACATAAATGTATTGATGTTAAATATAAACTTGGGTATTGTGGACATTTTGACACCAAAATTAGGCCTCTATCTGTAACAGTTCTTGAGATACAGTCTATATGTAGTTTACATAAAATATTGCAGTTAAGGCCCAGAAATATATTGAAGTTGAATATAAAGTTGTGCATTGTGGACATTTTGGCACCAAAAAAATAGCTGTAGCATTACAGTTTTTGAGATACGGTATAAAAATACGTCTACACTAAGCATTGTTATGTTGAAAACTAAGTACCATTTCTGAAATGTTCATCTAAAGAAGGTAATAATCTTTTTGAGTCAATATTTCACTGGAATATGAATAGAGAAGTTACTCATATATTATGTATAATAGAGTGGATGTCAATGCACAACCAGGGCACACTGGTGACACCACTGCTGTGGAATTCAGAATGGGGTTCAGTGTCAGCTTTTTGATCAGGATATGTCATTCATTGCGCATATTAAACAAATATGTAGGACTGCTTTTTTGCATTTGCGCAATATCTCTAAAATTAGAAAGGTCTTGTCTCAGAGTGATGCTGAAAAACTAATTCATGCATTTATTTCCTCTAGGCTGGACTATTGAAATTCATTATTATCAGGTTGTCCTAAAAGTTCCCTGAAAAGCCTTCAGTTAATTCAAAATGCTGCAGCTAGAGTACTGACAGGGACTAGAAGGAGAGAGCATATCTCACCCATATTGGCCTCTCTTCATTGGCTTCCTGTTAATTCTAGAATAGAATTTAAAATTCTTCTTCTTACTTATAAGGTTTTGAATAATCAGGTCCCATCTTATCTTAGGGACCTCATAGTACCATATCACCCCAATAGAGCGCTTCGCTCTCAGACTGCAGGCTTACTTGTAGTTCCTAGGGTTTGTAAGAGTAGAATGGGAGGCAGAGCCTTCAGCTTTCAGGCTCCTCTCCTGTGGAACCAGCTCCCAATTCAGATCAGGGAGACAGACACCCTCTCTACTTTTAAGATTAGGCTTAAAACTTTCCTTTTTGCTAAAGCTTATAGTTAGGGCTGGATCGGGTGACCCTGAACCATCCCTTAGTTATGCTGCTATAGACTTAGACTGCTGGGGGGTTCCCATGATGCACTGTTTCTTTCTCTTTTTTCTCTGTATGCACCACTCTGCATTTAATCATTAGTGATTGATCTCTGCTCCCCTCCACAGCATGTCTTTTTCCTGGTTCTCTCCCTCAGCCCCAACCAGTCCCAGCAGAAGACTGCCCCTCCCTGAGCCTGGTTCTGCTGGAGGTTTCTTCCTGTTAAAAGGGAGTTTTTCCTTCCCACTGTCGCCAAGTGCTTGCTCACAGGGGGTCGTTTTGACAGTTGGGGTTTTTCTGTGATTATTGTATGGCTTTGCCTTGCAATATGAAGCGCCTTGGGGCAACTATTTGTTGTGATTTGGTGCTATATAAATGAAATTGATTTGATTTGATTAGCATGGTGACGTCACAGGCTGGTAGCTAGCTGCAAAACTCTTGTTTTGTTTGTGTGTAAATATATCCTCTCTGTCATATATTATGTAAAAGATAATGAGAAATAAACACTTGTAAAACTGAAAACACTTTTTTTTTGCAGCGTTAGCATGCACGCTAACTTCCACTAACTCAAAAGTAACTTCTTATGGAGTTAAGTTTGTTTCATTAGTAAGTCCCTTTGGTTACTTCCTTGTTTTCACTTGAGGTCACCACAGCAGATTCAAAGTGGATCTGCATGTTTTACGCCGGATGCCCATCCCGATGCAACACCATGTAACATGGAGGAAACTGGCAAGGGTTGGGTTTGAACCGGGAACCTGCTGCACTGAAACCAAGTGCACTAACCATTTGACCACCACCACCAAATGCACAGAGGATGATCTACAAATATTCCTTGATTTGCATAACTTCCGCTTTTGTCAAAAGCTCATGTGCACCCACACGCTAGAGGGGATTTATTGAACATGTACAAATTGTATTTAAGACAACAGGATCTTAGTAATTAATTAAACAACTGCAAATTATAAAGAACGCAAGGCTCATACGGCCGAGGGTATTTTAGCATTGTGTTATATTTTATTTTTGAAGAGAACAGATGTAATAACAGATTAAAACATTGGGTTTTCTAATTTTCCTGTCTTTTTTTTGTTGTTGTTTTTACAGAAAGTACAAAACCATGTACAGCTCTGCACAAAATGATCAAATAAATTAATTTAAAAATGATGGAAAAAATTTATGAAATCTGTTTTCCTTTACTGTCCACATTTTTGTCATTTGTGAGTTCCGCTTTGCTCTGTGTGGGTTTTTATGTGTCTTGACTTATTGTTGATTCTGGGTTATTTGTTGGTTCATGTTCCACTCTGTTCCTGATCATTTCGACAGTTCTGGACTCACTCTTTGTCCTGGAAAAAAATAATCCCGTGTGGATGCTATCTGAGGTTTTGGGTTCAATTCCTCACAAATCCCAACAAGCCATGGTTGAGGTGTGCACTCTGATGAGTGCTGTTGTCTTTAGAGGTGGGCGGATCGATCCTAATATCGATAATATCGATACCAATGCTGGTATTGATATTGAATGATCCTCGTGTAAAAAGATCGATATTCAGGCTTTTTTCTCTCCCGCACACAGATTCATCAAAGTCTCCTCCCTGTCTGTAAGAGCAGCACTGCGCTGTGTCACACAACACGGAGCAGCGGACCCTTGTATTGTGGTTTGTCAGCCCTCGACCTCAGGAGATTTTGTTTTAAGTTGTGTTGAGTGATATTTTTTTAAACAAAAATGTTGATTGTGATAAGTATTTTGTTGTCACGTACAATGTTTGGCGGAATTCTATCCTAGGTGTTTTGGATCCTTTGGATCTATGAAGCTTAAATATGAAAAGTATCGGTATCAATATCGGCGATACTGGGCCTGTATTTACTTGGTATCGGATCAATACCAAAATTCCCGGTATCGCCCACCTCTAGTTGTCTTTATGTCTTTGATGCTGTAAGCTTCACCCTGAAAGGATGACGTCATCTTTCGCAGTGCTGGTTGGTCGAGCTCAGTCTGTTTGTGGGGGGATGTTCAAAACAGTTAATGTTCCGCTGTGATGGACATCATCATTTCATCGGGCGTCTTCTCTGTGAAACTCTGCTGTATGAAAAGTCAACAATATTCACACCATTATCCCCCCCCACTTGAATAATCCCTAATCAAAATTCTCAAAAAAAAAAAAAAAAAAATCCCTGGAAACTATGAATTTAAAAGATGTCACAATGAGAGAATTAATCCTATTATGAAATAAAGGTACATTTTGTAAAATCGCACTTTGACTCATAGGACTGTTTTTGCCATGAAGGATTCACACTTATATCCTTTGTTTTTGGGGGAAGGCTGCATATGTCAGCTACTTTACAAGCAGCCTTTGAAATGGGACACTGCAGCCTTAAGGTACCTTGACACTTGCAAGAATTTAATCCTCGGACTGCCACGTAATTCATTGTGTCAGACCTGGTTTGTCCCACTGGACACCACATTATATAAAAATTAATGCATGCCAGAGATTTTAAACATATCAAATTTTTCTTTGAACACTTTCACGCAACTCCGCACAGCTCACGCACATTTTTACAACACGTTTACTCTCTGGCATGCCAGATTGCATGCCAGTTCAGGGATCAAGTTCATGCAGGTGTCAAGGTACCTTCAGAAGCGTGCAGACGCTGAATTGGGGCCACTGGAACACAGCCTGTTGCTCCTCCTAATTCCATTCCGCTTCCTTCTGAAGGTGTGTGGCTGGTATCAGCTCTTTTCCATTTAAAGGCACAGATACAGAAATGTGTCTCTTGAAAACAAGCAGTAAACATCAACGTTCCCAAATGAGGCTTAAGCGGAAGAACAAATTGCAGTTCTTTGACTGGCCACTTGAGGCTGGCTCCAGTGGTTCAACTTTAGAGCAGAAATAAAATTGTTTACAGTCTAGTACAAATATACGAGTATATATATATATATATATATATATATATATATATATATATATATATATATACGAGGTCTATTAGAAAAGTATCCAACCTTATTATTTTTTTCAAAAACCATATGGATTTGAATCACGTGTGATTACATCAGACATGCTTGAACCCTTGTGGGCATGCGAGAGTTTTTTCACACCCGTCGGTTACGTCATTCGCCTGTGGGCAGGCTTTGAGTGAGGAGTGGCCCACCCACTCGTCGATTTTTTCATTGTTTAGGAATGGCTCAGAGACTGCTGCTTTGTTTGATCAAATTTTTTTCAAACCTGTAAGGCACAACTGAGTGGACACCATTCGATAAATTCAGCTGGTTTTCGGTAAAAATTTTAACGGCTGATGAGAGATTTTGGTCTGGTAGTGTCGCCGTAAGGACGGCCCACGGCGCCTGACAGCGATCTGCGCTTCGAGGCGGCAGCGTCTCGCCATTTCTGTTGTGTGGGCCGCCAGAAGAGGAGGTACTGCTGGCCCACCACCAGAGGGCGCCCTGCCTGAAGTGCGGGCTTCAGGCACGAGAGGGCGCTGCCGCCGCGGACACAGCTGGGGGTGACAGCTGTCACTCATTATGTCATGACAGCTGTCATCCATCTACACTTCATCATTCCACTCCATAAAAACCGGACGTCATCTCCACCTCGTTACCGAGATATCATCTACCTGTGAAGGTAATATTCTCAGCCTTAACTGTGTCTTAGTCTGAACTCTTTTTGCAGCCGCTTTCCTGTGGTGTTCCCTATCTGAGAGATTGGCGTTTGGTGTGATCAGCGATGGCTTCGCTTCACACCCCAACCAGATAAGTGGTTAGACAGGAGCTGCACGAGTATGTGTTAGAGGTGGAGGTGGAATTCCCACCATTGTTGTTACTGGGTGTGCACGCACCCACATATGACTGTTTTTGCTCCTCGCCAGCAGTACCAGATCTGACACTCGGAGACGGTGGCCACCTCGGGACTCGGAACTTGGTGGCTCCAGTATCTCCAGGTTCGGTGGCGGAGGAAATCGTGTGGTTCCGGTTCTTCTCAGGACAGACGTCTTCTATCCTCGAGCCTGCCCACACGTCACCTTTGTGGATTGACTGTTTGCTCAAATTCTGTAATCCTCTGTGTTTTTGTTGTGCTCTTTCACAACAGTAAAGTGTTCATATTCGACTCTTTCATTGTCCAATCATTTGCACCCCCTGTTGTGGGTCCGTGTCACTACACTTTCCCAACAGTTTCAAGTTGAAAACTTCCACATTTCAGGCTCTGTTGACCCAGTAAGTCGTCAGAGAACAGAGAACTTTCAGAAGAAGTCGGCATGAGGAGTTTATTCGGACATTCCATTGTTAACGGACATTTTGTAATGAAAGAATGTGCGGGCAGAGTCGCATGTCGGGCCGGACCCGACCGCAGGGGGTCGTGACAGGAAAAACACCTCCGTTGGAAACCTTAACAGGCAAGTTGGAACATGCCCAAGCTGTTAAACAATTTCTCAGTTACTCACTTGTTGAAAGCCATCAAAAGCTGCCTGAATTTTACAAATGGTTTTCAACACGGAGGTGTTTTTCCTGTTGCGGAGCACACAGATTTGCCGAGTCATCACGGAAACGACTCAGCGAATTTGCGCGCACGTCTTTCATTAAAAAATGTCCTTAAACAGTGGAATGTCCGCATAAAGTCCTCATGCCAGCCTCTTCTGAATCTTCTCTGTTCTCTCACAACGTCCTGGGTGAATTAAGTCTTAAATTAGGATGTTTTCAGGTCGAAACAGGCCGACGACGGTGCCTGGAAGCGCTGCACGACGTCCCGCTGCATGGGAAGTCCTTACAGCGACAGAAACACCCCATAATCTCTCATCAGCCGTTAAACTTTTCACCGAAAACCAGCTTAATTTCTCGAATAGTGTCCACTCGGATATTCCTCACAGGTCCAGAAAAAATTTTGATAAAGCAACGCGCGCCGTCTGGAGCAGCGTGTGAAACAAAGGAATTCAGCCGAGAGGGTGGGACCACATCTCACTCAAGGCCTGCCCACAGGGAAATGATGTCACTGACACGCGTGAAAAAACTCACGCATGCGCACGAGGGTTCAAGCATGATTGGTGTAATTGCACGTCATTCAAATCCATATAGTTAAAAAAATAATAAAAGGGTCGGTTTATTATCTAATAGACCTCGTATATTATACAAAATAATATAACAAAATAAAATAAATGTTTATGAGTTCAATGGTACAAATATTTCATGAGGAAACATGGAATGTTCCATTCAACTTGGCTTCACCTCGCTGAATGGAACATTCCAGTTTTCAC
The DNA here is from genome assembly GCF_902500255.1 of Thalassophryne amazonica. NCBI lineage: Eukaryota > Metazoa > Chordata > Actinopteri > Batrachoidiformes > Batrachoididae > Thalassophryne > Thalassophryne amazonica. The sequence continues at coordinate 10,899,340 of NC_047116.1, forward strand.
CAAATTGAATATGCGTTCCATTGAAAGAATGTAAAACCATTCATTATTTGTTTTTATATAATGGCTGGGTGAATCCTTGTCATCTGATTGGTATTTTGCATGTCACGTGACATGGATTATTTGTCCCATTTGTGTTGCATTGCATTTACCGTGCAAATTTGGTTCCATATGTTTGGCACCATTGCACTCTGCGGACACGCACATATGAAACAAATCCACTGCAGCTGTGTTAGGAGGAACACTCTAAAAAATAATGTACTGGGTCTACTCAAAAAGGTGTGTTAACTATTTGTATGGATCTTTTTAAGCTGTCCCATCTTTAGTATTATTAAGTCATTGTTACCAGCATATCACTATTACACCAACATCATTAAATACACTGAAAGCTATATTAAGTTAAATCTACTTGATATGCAGTGGGTACAATTTGAATTTTCACATTGGCTGTACTTAATGCCTGTGTTAGTTACACCATTAAATTAAGTACAATAAAATGTACAGCAAACGTTACAGTGTGTCAGTTAATAAACTCTCGAAACCAGGAAAAGTTTTATCTTTTGTTTCCAAACTGCTGGAAAAGTGAAATGATTACTTCTGAACAACCCCATCTACATTTCTGGTTGTTGTCTGCGGTGGAAACTCAAGGGGTTAAGTACATTAAAATACTGTTAAAATAATATAAACTAAGCATTTAGATTGAAAAACATTTTAAACAGTAAGAAAAAACAGAAGCTAGTATGAATAGCTTTTTTTAAATAGCCTGCTTATTTTGTATAAAACATTTTTTTCTCGTCTAAATTGAGAAACCATTTGAAAAGGTAATGAAAAACAGAAATTATAGGTACAATTAACCAAAATAAAGGTCTATGCATCTAAAATACAGATGTGTATTGTCAGGCTACAGATAGGATGCACTGACAGTCATTTCAGTAAGACTCATGGAGGCCGCCACAAGTGCTCACAAGATCGATATTTTAGTAGAACCAGCTCAGTATTGTGACTTGTTGAGCTGACACAACATTGTGTGTTTAAATTACATTTAAAAATAAGTAAGGATTTTTTTTTTTTTTACATTTTTGAGTTGGTTTGACTTGCAGAATTAAGCAGATTTAGCAAACTTAAATGTTTATACTAGAATTGCATGTTTATTTTAAGCTGGAATTACTACCCCTTGCATGATTTTTTAGAGTGAACTTAGAATGAAAAGCTGGACCAATTTCTGATGTGATGTGGGAACATAATCAGATGGGTGTGAGAGCGAACACAAACAAATGGGATGCGAGAAAACAGAGCACAAGGAGCAAACAGAAAGCGAGGATGGAATAAAAAGTTAAATACTAAAGCAAAACTAAACTAGGAAAACAAGGTGGTGAATGAGCTATAAGAAACTACATGAAAACAGAAAGCAAAACCTGACATAAAACATAACTGATAACACAAATAAGAAAAACAAAATAAACAAGTGATAAACAATGATCAATAATGTAAACACAATCTGGCAGAACAAAACTAGAATGGAAATGGACAACGGCTAAAGTATGAAAAGAAACAAAGTGACAAAGCAAAATGAAACAGAATAAACACATGATAAATAACTACTAAAAAAAAGCTATGGCAGATGGTGACGAAAAGAAAGGAGGACGGCTTAGACCCAGGCTGGGCATGACACTCGTGTGTGCGTGGGCGGGGTTCACAGCATGCAATGGTACAAAATGTCTGGAATCAAATTTGCACAATAAATGGAACAAATAATCCATGTCACATGGCATACAAAGTACCAATCAAATGACAAGGATCCATTCAGCCGTTATATAAATAATACTAGCACATTATTAGTGGGGATCCTTGGGCTCTAGATTGGGTAGTGTTTATACAATAGGTAGCTCACATTTTTCAAGGGTGGTAATGAATTCAGCAAAACTTGTATAAAGAGTTGGAACGGAGTATGAATCCAGAATGGTTTTAGAATGTTAGACCTCAACAATTTATAGAAGAGAACTTAACATTTATATTTCCCGTTAATTATGTAATTTTTAAATGTTAATTTACTGTCTTAATGTATTTATAAATTGTTTAGGTTATTGTTATCATATACACACTATTATTATTATTATCATTTATATATATTATCAATGATCATAATGATTATATTATAAGCATACCAAATGGCAAATGTCAGGTTTAGACAGTTTCTCCATGATTGAAGTTACACACACGCACACAGAGAGAGTTTTTTGTCTTTTCTGCATTCTTCCACAAGTAAGTGCTTCTATTTTTACACATGCACAAACACAGACGGTGGCGGAAGTCATCAAATGCAATACATATTTCATACATGGTAACGGCAACATGACACTTAACTAAACTGACTAAACCAATTCAATTCGCTTTGTCTTACAGTTGTCAAAAAAAAAAAATCCAAAACTGTATCTATTAAAAAGAAACAAAACTGTAAATATTACAAAGAATCTGAAGGCTAATAAAAAAATCCCTCCAAATTCCAAAATAAACGTAGTTATTTCAGTTTGTGAAATTTACATATTGCAATTTAAAGGCGATTTAATTGACTTTGTGAACGATTCTGCCTGCAAAGAAACGCTGCGTACGAATTTTTCAACCCGCTGGAACGCTGGCGCTCTTGAATGCAGCCCTGAACGTCAGCTGTTTGACTTCACATGCGATGAAATAAGAAACGAAGCACAACAGGCTCGTTTGTGGGTTTCTGCAGCTTTAAGCGGACAGAAGCTCGTCCCTTCATATGGCTTCTGAGATAAGCAGATGAAAACATGGCTGTAAGCAGCTCAGAACCGCTCTGTCATCCGTGCGTTTACCATCACGCGTTTAAAGGTGAGTCCCGCACTGACGTAGCAGCAGCAGCAGCATTACTGGACCGGGAGCCGTTTGTGCACCTCCAAACCCCGCTACCTGTCTGTCACAGCATGCATATGTCATTAAAGCTGCACAGGGCCCTGAGTGCTTCATGCATGATTTATTTTGGGTTGGGTTCTGTGCGGTCAGTGGATCTACAGGTGAGGAGACCTCTGATGCCGGTTCAGCTGAGTCCAGACCAGGTGGGTCTGGAGATGTGGTGTCTTTGTGGCCAGCTGGATCTCCTCATCAGAGCACAGATGCAGCAGGTAACATTAAAGCAGAAAAGCACTCATTATTACACTCCAGAACAGCAGGGATCACTGGTGCGTCCTGGATGCAGATGCAGAACCAGGATTTTATTTGGTGGAACAATTGTGTGTTTTTGTGATAAAAGCATGAAATGTGGCACACATATTCTAAATCAACTAATATTTATTTTCAGTTGTGGAGGCATCCTGGAGCTGACCTCTAATGACCTACAGGGACCAATAAAGATTACACTGGGGTCAAAATTGATAAATGTTTCAGTCCAGTTTTATTTGGAATACCTTTGGCTATGTGTGTACCAGATTCTATGCCTTTATCACAAAATGCACAATTGTTCTGTAAATTTTAGCGAAGCTCCACCACTGGTATGAAGAAGTGTCAATGTCATAACATGACCAGAAATCACTTTCAAGTACATTTTACAGTGTTTAGACGTGTTCCTGAGTATTTGTGCATTGATGCGCTGCTTCTAGTTTGTTGTGTTTTTCAAATATTATATTTTAAAGTTCCAGGAGCAGTTAGGACAAGGATGTAGCCCTGAGGAGTCAGACACTTTCCAGTCTCAAGGTATCGTTTGCACAAATTATAAAGACACAACTTAAAATTCAAATCATCTGAGTTCCTGGAAAAATGACGTTTTCTAATAATATTTATAAATACATTATTGTTGTTTGAAAGGAACAGAGATTCTTGACCAGATGCTGCAGTGCCTAGAACATCTACCAAAGCCTATGCCACAGCTGGAGGTACCACAGTTAACACCTGTGTTCTGCTCTGGCATGAAAGTATTCCTCTATAATACTGCATTCATACAATATTATTTGCACGTGAAATGTATGTATATGTTTCGTCAGGACTACCTGGACATGGTGGGTCTTTCAGCCATGTTTCCTCGTGTAGAGGTATTTCTCATTCAAGGCAGCCCTGTTGACATGCTGGAGAGGCCACCAATGGATGGTGAGATACCCACATATCCATTGTGGCCTTAGTACATTCATTATTACTTTGGGGCTAAAAAGTAAGTTGTCACCAAAAAATTTAGGAGTTAATACCAATACCAGTGTAATTACACAATTCTCAATACCAAATGTGATGCCGCGGTCAAAAATAAGTAAATTAATACATTCATTTTATAAAAATATAAGTAAATAAGCACACGGTTTTGTGTGTGTACATAACAAAAATATCTGTTATTTTAAGTTTTAATTAAACATTCACAAATCATATTTGCTAAATATAGAGAAAAAAACTAATCCAGATATGCAATACATCAATCAATCAAGGTCAGGGTCACCTGATCCAGCCCTAACTATAAGCTTTAGCAAAAAGGAAAGTTTTAAGCCTAATCTTAAAAGTAGAGAGGGTGTCTGTCTCCCTGATCTGAATTGGGAGCTGGTTCCACAGGAGAGGAGCCTGACAGCTGAAGGCTCTGCCTCCCATTCTACTCTTACAAACCCTAGGAACTACAAGTAAGCCTGCAGTCTGAGAGTGAAGCACTCTATTGGGGTGATATGGTACTATGAGGTCCCTAAGATAAGATGGGACCTGATTATTCAAAACCTTATAAGTAAGAAGAAGAATTTTAAATTCTATTCTAGAATTAACAGGAAGCCAATGAAGAGAGGCCAATATGGGTGAGATATGCTCTCTCCTTCTAGTCCCCATTAGTACTCTAGCTGCAGCATTTTGAATTAACTGAAGGCTTTTCAGGGAACTTTTAGGACAACCTGATAATAATGAATTACAACAGTCCAGCCTAGAGGAAATAAATGCATGAATTAGTTTTTCAGCATCACTCTGAGACAAGACCTTTCTAATTTTAGAGATATTGCGTAAATGCAAAAAAGCAGTCCTACATATTTGTTTAATATGTGCATTGAATGACATATCCTGATCAAAAATGACTCCAAGATTTCTCACAGTATTACTAGAGGTCAGGGTAATGCCATCCAGAGTAAGGATCTGGTTAGACACCATGTTTCTAAGATTTGTGGGGCCAAGTACAGTAACTTCAGTTTTATCTGAGTTTAAAAGCAGGAAATTAGAGGTCATCCATGTCTTTATGTCTGTAAGACAATCCTGCAGTTTAGCTAATTGGTGTGTGTCCTCTGGCTTCATGGATAGATAAAGCTGGGTATCATCTGCGTAACAATGAAAATTTAAGCAATGCCGTCTAATAATACTGCCTAAGGGAAGCATGTATAAAGTGAATAAAATTGGTCCTAGCACAGAACCTTGTGGAACTCCATAATTAACTTTAGTCTGTGAAGAAGATTCCCCATTTACATGAACAAATTGTAATCTATTAGATAAATATGATTCAAACCACCGCAGCGCAGTGCCTTTAATACCTATGGCATGCTCTAATCTCTGTAATAAAATGTTATGGTCAACAGTATCAAAAGCAGCACTGAGGTCTAACAGAACAAGCACAGAGATGAGTCCACTGTCTGAGGCCATAAGAAGATCATTTGTAACCTTCACTAATGCTGTTTCTGTACTATGATGAATTCTAAAACCTGACTGAAACTCTTCAAATAGACCATTCCTCTGCAGATGATCAGTTAGCTGTTTTACAACTACCCTTTCAAGAATTTTTGAGAGAAAAGGAAGGTTGGAGATTGGCCTATAATTAGCTAAGATAGCTGGGTCAAGTGATGGCTTTTTAAGTAATGGTTTAATTACTGCCACCTTAAAAGCCTGTGGTACATAGCCAACTAATAAGGATAGATTGATCATATTTAAGATCAAAGCATTAAATAATGGTAGGGCTTCCTTGAGCAACCTGGTAGGAATGGGGTCTAATAGACATGTTGATGGTTTGGATGAAGTAACTAATGAAAATAACTCAGACAGAACAATCGGAGAGAAAGAGTCTAACCAAATACCGGCATCACTGAAAGCAGCCAAAGATAATGATACGTCTTTGGGATGGTTATGAGTAATTTTTTCTCTAATAGTTAAAATTTTATTAGAAAAGAAAGTCATGAAGTCATTACTAGTTAAAGTTAAAGGAATACTCGGCACAATAGAGCTCTGACTCTTTGTCAGCCTGGCTACAGTGCTGAAAAGAAACCTGGGGTTGTTCTTATTTTCTTCAATTAGTGATGAGTAGTAAGATGTCCTAGCTTTACGGAGGGCTTTTTTATAGAGCAACAGACTCTTTTTCCAGGCTAAGTGAAGATCTTCTAAATTAGTGAGACGCTATTTCCTCTCCAACGTATGGGTTATCTGCTTTAAGCTGCGAGTTTGTGAGTTATACCACGGAGTCAGGCACTTCTGATTTAAAGCTCTCTTTTTCAGAGGAGCTACAGCATCCAAAGTTGTCTTCAATGAGGATGTAAAACTTGACGAGATACTCTATCTCACTTACAGAGTTTAGGTAGCTACTCTGCACTGTGTTGGTATATGGCATTGGAGAACATAAAGAAGGAATCATATCCTTAAACCTAGTTACAGCACTTTCTGAAAGACTTCTAGTGTAATGAAACTTATTCCCCACTGCTGGGTAGTCCATCAGAGTAAATGTAAATGTTATTAAGAAATGATCAGACAGAAGGGAGTTTTCAGGGAATACTGTTAAGTCTTCAATTTCCATACCATAAGTCAGAACAAGATCTAAGATATGGTTAAAGTGGTGGGTGGATTCATTTACATTTTGAGTAAAGCCAATTGAGTCGAATAATAAATTAAATGCAGTGTTGAGGCTGTCATTCTCAGCATCTGTGTGGATGTTAAAATCGCCCCCTATAATTATCTTATCTGAGCTAAGCACTAAGTCAAACAAAAGGTCTGAAAATTCACAGAGAAACTCACAGTAACGACCAGGTGGACTGTTGTGAAAGTGTAGTGACACGGACCCACAACAGGGGGTGTAAATGAACGGACAATAGAAGGAGTTATATTTGAACACTTTACTGTTGTGAATGCCACAACCACACACAGCAGATTATAGAATAAATACAAAGTCAATGGATAAAGGTGTCGTGTGGGCAGGCTCGACGATAGGAGACGTCCGTCTAGAGAAGAACCGGAACTACACGATTTCCTCTGCCACCGAACCCGAAGGATACTGGAGCCGCCAGGTCCCGAGTCCCTCAGGTGGCCACCGTCTCCGCGTGTCGGATCTGGTACTGCTGGCGAAGAGCAAAGACAGTCAACTGTGGGTGTGTGTACACCCAGTAACAACAACGGTGGGAATTCCACCTCCACCTCTAACACACACTCGTGCAGCGTCTGTCTATTCACTTATCTGGCGGAAAGCAGAGCGAAGCAGTCGCGGCCCACGCCGGTCCTCCGGGGAGACAGCTGCAACAATGTATCTACTGGAATCAATATCGGAATATTCAGGCTGAGAGTGTTACCTCCGTAGAAGAACGATATCTCGGCGACGTGGTGGAGGTGTCATCCTGCTTTTATCCGGGGTGAAGTGCAGATGATCGGTGTCAGCTGTCATAGTTGATGAGTGACAGCTGTCACCTCGGCTGTTCCTGTGAGGCGGCAGCGCCCTCTCGTGCCTGAAGCCCGCACTTCAGGCAGGGCGCCCTCTGGTGGTGGCCCAGCAGTACCTCCTCTTCTGGCGGCCCACACAACAGTGGACGATAGATAATAACAAATAAAACTGGTTTTTGGGACAAGACGGATGGACAAGACTAAGAGTCAAGCTTTCAAATGAATTAAAGCTCTGTCTGGGTTTTTGATTAATTAATAAGCTGGAATGGAAGATTGCTGCTAATCCTCCGCCTCGTGCTACGAGCATTCTGGCAGTTAGTGTGACTCGGGGGTGTTGACTCATTTAAACTAACATATTCATCCTGCTGTATCCAGGTTTCTGTAAGGCAGAATAAATCAATATGTTGATCAATTATTATATCATTTACTAACAGGGACTTAGAAGAGAGAGACCTAATGTTTAATAGACCACATTTAACTGTTTTAGTCTGTGGTGCAGTTGAAGGTGCTATATTATTTTTTCTTTTTGAATTTTTATGCTTAAATAGATTTTTGCTGGTTATTGGTGGTCTGGGAGCAGGCACCGTCTCTACAGGGATGGGGTAATGAGGGGATGGCAGGGGGAGAGAAGCTGCAGAGAGGTGTGTAAGACTACAACTCTGCTTCCTGGTCCCAACCCTGGATACTCACGGTTTGGAGGATTTAAGAAAATTGGCCAGATTTCTAGAAATGAGAGCTGCTCCATCCAAAGTGGGATGGATGCCGTCTCTCCTAACAAGACCAGGTTTTCCCCAGAAGCTTTGACAATTATCTATGAAGCCCACCTCATTTTTTGGACACCACTCAGACAGCCAGCAATTCAAGGAGAACATATAGCAATAGATAAAGAAAAACCTACAGTAGTCAATTAAACTAATTGCTAATTGATTTGTAGTTGTTCTATATATCAGGTTTAATAATGACTGGAATATTACCTGCTGGAGAAACCACAAGGAAAATGAGTTTTAATATTATTAGTATTGTGTTACAAATTATTTGACCAGTAGATGTCAGCATGACAATGAGCTGTTGTGGTGAGCAGTTAGAAGAAGAAGAGCTTCGTATGACACTGCAAGTAATGAAGCTTTTAGTTATACCTGGGAGTCGGGGCTTCGACTTCAAACGACATTAAAAGGAGACTGTTGAATATTGTCAGTTCTGTTCTGTGACTTTGAATAATAACATTATGTCACGGCTAGCTGTCTTTGAGTCCACTGTATGTCCTAGCGAAGTGCTACGAAGCCCTGCTTCATGACACAGTCCGACTAAGTTAATGCAAGCTTCAAACTCTGTACAGATACTGGGCTGCAGGTCTGTTTCTGCTGTAGCAACAGTTCTTTTTCCATGCTTGGAACTGCGGAAAAACAGCATCTTCGGTAATGACGATACTACTGATACAGTAGAACAACTGGTATCGACTTGGTATCAGATTATCGGTTCTTGTAACATCCTTCTACCAAGTGCTTACTGTATGTCTCATCAGACTCTCAGAGAGACCATGTACACCTAGTCACTTCCTCTGTGTGATCAAAGCACATGTCGATTTTCCTGTAGACAAAATTTAACGTAGCCTTGTGCTTCTGTGGCAGAACACTTCCCCCACATCGCCAAACTGAACCAGCTCCTGGTGCTGAGTCAGCAGCTCGAGGAGGACATCCGTCACCTTGGAAGCCATAAGTACATCCCCCACCAGCTCTCAGTTATTTATGTAAGAACCTGAAGCACTTATCTTCTCTTTGCCTCTCGTGGACTTTCCTATCATCACCTTTACGTTTTTTTTTTTTTTGTGGGGGGGGGGGGGGGGGGGGGGGGGTTACTTTTCAACACCTCGTTGCAGCAAGTCATCAGCTCGTTCAGAGGCTTCCAGGCATTCTGCGAAATCAAGAACGATATTGAGACCAACTTCAAACAGATGAAGCAGTCGCTGCTGGTGGACGAAGGCTCCAGGCATGAACCTCAGCTGGCGGCACACTACATCGAGTGGTGAGTGAAAATCCACATTCAATCAAAGAGGTAATATTTAAAATTAGAAGAAGCGCAGAAAAAGAGAACGTACCGGTTTGGTGTCTGTGTAAATTTAAAACTACTGATTCAAGATGAAAACAAACTTAGAAATAAAGTCCATGTGAATTATTTCCTACTTTAGTTGGTAGTGTTGACTTTTCTTGAAGTCTACTTGGAGAATTTGAGGCGTTGGTTTCCCAACTTATTAAAATTTGCAGTGTAGCGCCACCTTTGATGTTTCTTTGCTACTGGACGTTGAAGGTTTCTGTGTCTGCATACATAGATGCTATAAAATTTACATATGTACAGTTTATGACACTGGCTGTGTCCCAATTCAAGGACCCCATCCTTTGAAGGCTGCATTTGTCAACTCTATGTGTGACAGTGGCCAGCGGGAGTCGCTCTGCAGGAGTAGTCAGTAAACCTCACTCCCCAACAACTAAAAGGATTTTTTGGCTACAAGGCTAGAACCTCGGGTTTTTAGCCTTCTGGGTAGAAAGTCTGTCTCCCATGCCGGAGATCATGAGTTTGTGTCCCGAGGAGCACGAGTGGGAGGAGTCACAGTATAAACACAATGCAGATGAGTGAACGTACAGCTGCTACACACGCGTCATAGTGGCGCAACTGGAGTCTCAAATTTCGAAGGGTCGTAGGAATGTGCCTGACAAATGTTGGCTTCTCCCCCTACACACACACACAGCATCTCAACACAAAATGGTTGGTTTAAAAAAAATCAGACTTGTTTATAAGACAAGCATAAATAAGTGTTGAAAAATTACAGTATTAGGAAACTAAGGGTTGTGCGCAGTACACTAGCTTGTCCCATGCAGCTGTCATGGTTGCTAGGTGACGGGGGAGGGTCAGGGTAAGGTAACGATGCAATCGCAAAATGCTTCGTGAGCGAGACCATCTCATTTCAGGATGGTTGGTTTGGCCTCTGTGGTCTCAGAAGGTTGTATATTCATTGAATGCAACCCCTAAATTGAGACAGTCATATATGTGAAGGTTGTCTCTTTCGACCAGTGGCGGCCACAGGTCAGCTAATCAGCTAGCAGCTAATTAGCAAAACTAACTTTTTGTGAGCAGATTATTATTTTGAACTAACTTTGAAAACGGTTAGCAGACCAGTTAACTTCCATTGAATTTAGTTCCGCTAACTTCAACTCAGCTAATGTTTATTTTTTTGAGTAAAGTTCAATGGTCAAAAATGTTTGTACACCTGAAAATTGTGTTTGCTCCAGTTGAAGCTTAAACACTACACACACACAGACCGTGTCCCAATTCAGGGTCTGCATCCTCCTAAGGTCTGTGTCCAACAAAACTCTTCAGGCTTCAGTACTACAGAGTGGAGACTGGAACAAACCGCTGTAAAATGAGACGGTCTGGCCCACGGAGCGCTTTGCTCTTGTGTTGTTAAGCTAGCATAGTGAGCGTAACCCATAGTTTAGTAATAATTTTTCAGAACTTATGTTTTACTGACAAATATTGCTTATTTACTGTTGTACATGCAGAGCCTAAAAGTATCCTATTTATGATTTGTTATTTATTTTCAATATACCAATTGTTTTTTCTTGGTGCAGGATCGTAGAAATAACTCAGAGCATATCGTCAGAGGTGTTGTCACTACCAGAAGAACTGACAGAAGATCTTCATCCCACTATGAGCTTCATATCACAGTTCTTGTCCTGACTCGAGGACTGAGCGACGACCCGTTCTGTGGTTCTGCTGCACCAGGTTTCTCCACGGATCAACTTTTTATGAAAGAACTGTTGCGTTTACCACTGTACACAGGTGCTACACAATTTGATACAGCTGGTGTGATTCTGTAGCCTGCTTCATCCTCTCCATCTTCATCATGTCAGTTTTTTTTATATTTTTCTTCTGAATGTGACTTAAATTACTCCCTATAATGAGTCTGTTATTTGAATGATTGCAAACTTGCTGATTCCCAACTTGCACTATTCTTATGTGTAATTTTGTTTTGTTTTTTTACATGAAGTGTAACAATAAAATTGTAAGCAATAAGGTGATGTGCTTATTTGAATTAACATTTAAACAATTAAATGTTTTACTTTGACCAAGACAGGCTGTGTTCTAGGGGCTGATCTGCATCAAAAGGTGGCGCCATGAAGTCTTTTAAGAGTTTTTGTTTTAATATTGCAACGTAGGATGCAGGTGTGCAAGTCAAGGAATGCACCTGTAGATAAAAATGTGCTGTAGAACACCAGCTTACACGTGCATGTGTCCACTTTAGTCACTCTGTCATTTTGTGATGTCTGCAGTCGTACATGTGGGTGTGAAGATGGCACATAGGTTGGGTAACCACAGCACCAGTCAGGATGTAATCATCTTGCTTAGGATAGAATTCCCTGGTGGACATCTGACCTTTGACCCCAGTGACCTTGAATACAATCATTCAAAGAATAACCCTTGGATGACTTTGCCAGGACAATCATGGAACCTACCTCCTTATGTACGCCATGTTTAGTCCATTTCCTTGGAGAACTGCATCACTGGTGAAAGAAGAGTTCCATGTGTAGCGGCTGCACTCTGCGTTGTGTTGTTATGACTCCACCCATTCGCTCCCCTCGGGACGCAAACTCACAAGCTCTGGCATGGGAGTCGGACTCTGGCCTTGTGACCAGAGAATCCTTTTGAGCTGTTGGGAGTGAGGTTTACTAACTACATCTGCACAGCGACACCTGCTGGCCTCCGTTACACATGGATCCAGAATAATTTTCACCTGATATTTCTTTCATCACTCATTGAATTCTGTGTTATTTATACATTGGGGAAACAGCGCCCCCACCTGGACTTCAACTCTATTAAATACAGATAGAAGCTTGTTGTGGCTTGGCAGAGGAATGCACTCTCTGTGTCCCCTCTAGTTTAATATGTAAATATAATACCTGAGTTGTACAATGACTGATAAACAAAACAAAATGTTTTATTTATATATATATATATATATATATATATATATATATATATATATATATATATATATATATATATATATATATATATTTACTGCTACTTCCACCTTTTTATAAGCCAATAATAATAAAATAATAACTATCAGAAATTAATTGGAGAAATTATAAACAATAAAATATAACAGAAATCAATCAGAAAATAATTTAAAAAATAACTGATTATTGTGCTGCAATAATGTTATTTGTCAAAGTTTTCATTTGTTTCGCGATAAATTAATAAAAGCTGATTCATTTTCACAGCAATAATTTTTTTCTGTGATCGACTAAATCGATTATTTGTTTCAGAGGTCGACTGTAGAAAGGAAAATAAATAAATAAATAAATAAAAAATACCAAAAACAAAAAAAACCAAACAAACCAGATTGAGCAGTTACCGGACACGGAACAAAAATTTCGATTGACGTCCATATTGTCCAATCAGACAATTCCGGGTTTCTTTTCCAACCAATCAGAAAGAAATCTCGTGTGGAAACTGCTGTAAAGATGGAGGCTGTTGAGGGAATATTTGGAGACTTTTTGCTTTCAGATATGAAATAAAAGAAACGACAAAAAACACAGAAGAATGGGACAAGAAAAAAGGTAAGCGTGGACCATTTGAATCCACCCGCTGGTTAGTTTTTGTTTGCTGTAACAACACGAGAGGGCGTGTCCACATATTTAGCTTCCAGAAAAGCTTAAAGAGTGTCTTTAATGTATCGACTGTCCTGCTGCCCGTGTGCCTTTGAGCAACACTCTTCCACCAGACCTAGACACAGAAAACCCATAATTCACTGATAAGAGGGAGTTTATCCGGATGTTTTGGTCTGAGTGCGCCGAGCAGCAGCTGCTAACACATTCTGTCAAATCTGCAGGTTTTATTACAGATTTTGTTCTGAAACTGTTAACATCAATAAAAGTTATTAAATTGTTTTTGACACTTAAAGCAGTCTTCACAATGAATTAGAAGATAAATCTGTTTTCATTTTAAAATGACAGATTTCTGTGTTTCCGCCACAATTATGGAATATATGAAATATAACACCCCCCCCCCCAAAAAAAACAACAAATTGCTTTATAAAAACCGTGACTTATCTCATAATTAAGACTTAACCTGGAATTATGAGATAAATCAAAGTTCGTCACAAAATTTTACTTCTCTTTTATCTTTTGGACTTTCAAGGTCATAATGAGATTAATTCAGTTTCCATGTTCTCACTCATGTTAAGAGAGTTAATCACTTGATTTTATGCCATAATTTCGAAATTAAAAGTCAACTTGACTGTCATAATTGAGACTCAAGTCCATAATTATGAGAAAGTTAAAAAAAAATCACACTCTGTCATAATTACAAATGAATAAGAAGCCAAATGTTTTTCATAATCATGAGAATGTAAAACAATATCACATTCTAAGTCATAATTACAAAATTGAAAAAGCCAAGTGCTTTTCAGAATTATAAAGTAAAAAAAACAAAAAAACATTCTAATTAATAATTACACAATAAAAATGCGAAGTGTTTTTTGGAATTATGAGAAAGTAAACAAAAAAAAATCACACTCTAAGTCATAATTACAAAATAAAATTATAATCTTTTTCATAGTTATGATAAAAGTAACAATTTGGACTTTTTGATCTCATGATAATTACTGAGAAAGTTGTCTCATGATTTTGATTTCCATAATTGATCAATCCAAAAAAGCTTGATCACCCAAAAGAGAATATTCGTACCTTATGCAGTGAAGTGAAGGTGGACATTAAGGTCTGCAGTAAGTAGGTTTGTTCATACTGTTTGTGTGCCTGTCACTGGTTATTTATTTACTGTTTGTTTATTTTGTATACTCGTTACATGCAGAGGTGATTGATTGAAAATGGCCCTTTTCACTGTTGTCTCGTATTAGGCTAGACTTAGCTCACTCGGTGGACATGTAGAGACATTTGTGTGCTGTCCAACATAAAACCCAGCCACTGGTTAACTAATATCATCTGTTTAGCAGAACTCTGGATAAATTACCAAAATATGTCACTATTGTCCGTGACCTGATCCCAGATAAGGGGTTGAAGATGAGTGAGTGAGTATAAGTCACTATATTGCGTTATTGTCACTAGTCCCATTACGTTTGAAGCATCTAATTTTTCTAAGTACTTGAGTGTATAGGGCACCACAGTCTCGTTTGAACCCTGCGTGATATCTTGGGATTTGACCACTTATGGGGACAGCCGGTACCGTTGTGCAAGATATACACAGCATAACTTCACATGGAAAAATGGTGTACTGTTTTGTTTTTGGCTGCAATCACCGAAGCAGTCTCAATTTTTTTTTTTTTTTTGGTTTCCACTGGAATAGGGAAGACGAGGTGAATGGGAGGCATTGTGTTGGTAAGTGTTAGCCTACACAGCTAACCAGAGTAACTCTGTTCTCTCGCCTGCAAAACCGCCTCGACGTGTTTATGCTCTGGGTCATAAACAAACTGCAACACACGTCCACTTTTCACCGCAACGGCACTTTTTCTTTGCATTTTCACTTTCATTGCGTGTAATTTGCCCAAAAACTCAGAGAAAATGCCGTGTTTTTTTCCCCGGAAGTAGAGAAATTATGTCATACGCATCATATTTTACCACTTTAGCGCCCGCCCTCAAACGAGACTGTGCTGCCCAATTGAATCATTGTCCAGAGCACAGAAGAAGCTGCGGCTCATTCAAAAATTAGTTTTTGAGAAGGTTTGCATTCAGCAGTCAGAACATAATTGCATGTACACATTGTTAGTCTGAGGATATTGTCATGTTTAGCCTGTGTTATTACAAGAAAAAGTATTCATCAAGGAGACATTTCCATACCTGAAGTGATGCAGAATACTGGACAAAAATAAGAAACTTTGTCACATTTCTAATGAAACAACCTGTTTCTGTGCCTGCTGCTTTCGCTACTAACCACGCCCCCTCTCTGAAACGAGGCGGAACTCCCAAGCCATGTGAGCATGTTGCAGAGCATCGCTAAAAAAAAAAAAAAAAAAACATTATGCAAATGTAGATTTGTACATTTGTGACATATGTCACCAAGTCTAAAACAAGCTTTTCAGATCTAACATTTGCTAATGGTGTTTATAGTGAGGGGCTTCCAACTGGGACAGTAAGAGAATTTTGGGAATTTGGGGTTCTTATCCTGAAACTGCCACTATTTTTGCCTGTAAAAGTGACATTACAGACTTTGGGTGTCAGATCGATACTCTCTGAGTGACATATTGTTGTTGTGGTCACACAGATGGGAAAACCGGTTTGTTGTCTTCATATTCTTGAAGCTGAACATGGATCATGCTTCCGGTTCCAGACCTGCACACTTGAGTTCTGCATAGAGACACAAAAGAGGACATGATTCCAGATCCCAGCAGCACTTCAGCAACACCAAGATCCTCAGAGCACAAGTAAGAACCAAGTCTGTAGTTCTGGCCAAAATATACAGGAGTCATTTTTTCTAATGCCTGGAGTCTCTTATGGTAAATGGACTGCATTTATATAGCGCTTTTCCATCTGTATCAGACGCTCAAAGCGCTTTACAATAATGCCTCACATTCACCCCGATGTCAGGGTGCTGCCATACAAGGCGCTCACTACAATATTATTATTATTATTATTATTATTATTATTATTATTATTATTATGCTCCGAGCTCGGGAGGAGCTCGGAGTCGAGCTGCTGCTCCTCCACATCGAAAGGAGTCAGTTGAGGTGGCTCAGGCATCTTTTCCGGATGCCCCCTGGACGCCTCGCTGGAGAGGTGTTCCGGGCACGTCCCACTGGGAGGAGGCCCCGGGTAAGACCCAGGACACGCTGGAGGGACTACATCTCTCGGCTGGCTTGAGAACGCCTTGGGGTTCCCCCGGAGGAGCTGGGGGAGGTTTGTGTGGATCGGGAGGTCTGGGCGGCTTTGCTTGAGCTGCTGCCCCCGCGACCCGACTCCGGATAAAGCGGAAGAAAATGGATGGATGGATGTTATTATTAATATTACTACAATTAAGGTGACCATAAGGGGGGAGGGACACAAGTGTAAGTTGATTTTTGGCTGTCAATCCATCTTATTTATGCCAAGTTAACATCTCAAATGAACATACAGTTGAGAATCAACTTTTCAACTGTTGCATATACAGTTGTTGCCACCTTGCGCTTCTAATGGATTTCCTACTTGAAACCAAAAACTCAGTTAAAAAGGCATTTGTAAATGTCAGAAATGCATGATTTTTATTTTATTCTTTTATTTTTGGTACACAGAGCTTTTACCTCCCAATATTCATGGATAAAAATTTTGATTTTGAGATTTTTAAGTTACAAATTTTTCCAGAAGGACAGAATTTCTCCTGAAAAGCGTAACTTACAGATGATGATGATTGTTGTTTTTAAATATATGTGAGCTAATTCCATATTTTTGACTTTTTAGTGACAATTCCCATGATAAAGGAAACGCCTCTGGAGTGGTGAATAATTCAGAAGATGAGTCTGGAAATGAAAACAGACAAAAGAATGTGGTAGGTGTTTCCCCACTGATACTTTTAATGAACACATGGTGTCACCTTCTGTGTTTTATCTTAAAAAAAAAAAAAAAATTATAATAAGGATAGATAGGTAGTGTAGTTTGAGTCAAGAAGCAGCTTGTCTGAATTTAAATGCAGACTTTGGTTGGTTCTTCATTTTGTAGCAATAAAAAAATTCCATGTTCCAGAAAAGTTTCTTTTTTTTTTTTT
Source organism: Thalassophryne amazonica (assembly GCF_902500255.1). Lineage (NCBI taxonomy): Eukaryota > Metazoa > Chordata > Actinopteri > Batrachoidiformes > Batrachoididae > Thalassophryne > Thalassophryne amazonica. The sequence continues at coordinate 10,916,680 of NC_047116.1, forward strand.
TAGAAATTCTACCGAGGAAGAGTTAAGATAAAGTGCAATAATTAAAAGTCTGAGGTGCTGATTAACAATTGCGTCCTGAACCAGATGCATAGGGCTACAAATAACTGTTGATTAATCTGTTAATTATTTTTATAGTTCGTTATTCAGTGTTTATTCTATGCAATGTTAGGAAATTAGTTTTAAGAAAGTAATTTACTTTTTTTCCCTACAAGTCACAGTGGTCTCTCTTCAATTTTTTTTTCTTGTCTGTTCTCGCTTTCATGCATATGCATCCCGAAAGGCCACATTCTATATCTATGACAAACCGGTGTGCGAAGCTCACGGTTGCTTATCAGTGTGGACTAGCACGCGGTTAGATGATGGAAGATGCCAGACTTGTAATATGTAACTTGCAACAACAACTGTAGCACACCTGTAATGTAACTGTAGCACAGTGTTCGTGCATCTGGAAAACTTCCCGCTGATGTCATGGCATGTACGCGAATGTTACAGGCAAATGTAAATGCATGCAGTGCATGTAAAGGTAAATGCAAATGTATAATCAAAGTATCTCAAAGTTCGTGATAGGAAAAAAAAAATTTTTTTTGAGCATCTGTAAAATCCCGTCATGGTTAAAATAAGACTACAGTGTAGTGGTGGAATATCGTTCATCACAGACACCATTGCTCTGTTTTTTGACTCTCTGAGATGTATAGCTGTGAAAGTGAGAATGGAGCTTTCACAGATATACATCTCGTTTATCTCATCTCAGTTATCATAAACATTCAGTGTTTTATGAAAGTGTTAACTTATTAAGATCTGGATATTAATGCAGTGCATCTGGAAACTTTTCACAGCGCTTTACTTATTCCACATTTGTTATGTTACAGCCTTATTCAAAAAAATGCATGAAATTATGTTTTTCCTCAAAATTCTACACACAATACGTCATAATGACAATGTGGAATTTTGCAGATTTATAAAAAAAACAAAACCCTAAGAAATCACTTGTGCATCAGTATTCACAGCCTTTGCCATGAAGCTCAGAATTGAGCGTAGGTGCATCCTGTTTCCACTGATCATCGTTGAGATGTTTCTACAGCTTAATTGGAGTCCACCTGGGGTAAATTCAGTTGATAGGACATGATTTGGAAAGACACACACCTGTCTACATATAAGGTCCCACAGTTGACAGTGTATGTCAGAGCACAAACCAAGCATGAAGTCAAAGGAATTGTCTGTATTAATATTAATAATCTTATAACATTAATTTTATATATATATATATTTCAAATGCAAAAAATAAAATTCCAAAAATTATCTTCCTCAAACTGTAAGCACATCTCTACAACGTAATATAAATTTATTAAAAATATAAAGGGCTAGATGATGGGTTGCATAAGTAATTGAACGCTTTGGTATAATCAGTGGTGGGCACAGCTAACCAAAAAGTTAGCTTCGATAACCGTTAATCCGCTAACTGAAAAGTTAACTTTTATAAAGCTAAACCGAAAAACCCCTAAAAAAATGTAGCTGAAGTTGTAGCTAAAAGCTAAATTGATAACTTTTAGTATTGACTCCAGTACACTGGCAGCTATTAATACTTCTGAGTAAATTCAAAGGTAATTACAAACAACAACGAGCCAGTGCTTCTGTCTAAGATCAGGCTTCTCTCAGCAGAAGAGGCCTAGTGACCAGGAAAAAGGGTGGGGGGATGGAAAAAAGATAATTTATTTTCACAGCCATACGGCCATGCAGATGTGTCACAGGAGTCATGCACAGCAAGGCAGTTTTGACATATGGTTAAAATTTTAAATAAACTAATTCCAGACAGGTTATCAAAATTAATGTCACTTCTGTCATTTTTGCAAAGTGAAAATATCAGCTATATGTTTTAGTTTTAAAGTAATGCACTCATTTTGAAGGTTTTAGCATTTACAGACCCACATGCCAAAAGGCATTATGGGAAAATGGAGCTTCCTGTCATTAGTGGTTGGTCAGTTTATAAAACCAACACACAAGTTACTGTAACGTATGTGTTGTTTTTTTTTTTTTTTTACAAGTAAATCTATATTTGTAAATGTCATTTTTTTCACATTTATTAAAAAAAGGCAATTTGAAAACTGAAAATTCTAAGTGTGATTCAGCATGTATAGCAAATGTCTGGCAATTGGGATACACACTGCCATCTACTGGATGATCATGATCACAAATCAGTACATTTATCTACGCTGATGTGTGACGTTTTCATCGCCCACAGAAAAAAAGGAAAAGAGGATCAGAAAATGTCCAACACAACAAAAGCAAAGCCAGCCGAAGCAGTGGGAGCGGAGCAGGAAGCAGCCGTGGAAAACAGACGGCTGCGGAGGCCGTGACCCTGTTCGAGGTGGTCACCATGGGCAGGAGTGCCATGCAGGCAAGCACCTGTATTGATCAGCTATTAAGTGCCTTAAAAGCTTTTACCTGGGCCATCTTGAAGTCTCAAGATGCAGGCTTGACTTGTGATCCTCATGTTAAACAGAAATAAGCAGGCTGTCTGTATTGTGTTGTTGTTGATGTTGTTTTTTTTTTTTTTTTTTGGTGCTTTGTCCTTTTTGGAATATTCTGCTTATGGATGTTTGAAAGTCCACTTCTTTGGAATCTTCCAATGCCATATACCAACACAGTGCAGAGTAGCTAGCTAAACTCTGTGAGTGAGATAGAGTATCTCGTCAATAGTTTTACATCCTCATTGAAGACAACTTTGGATGCTGTAGCTCCTCTGAAAAAGAGAGCCTTAAATCAGAAGTGCCTGACTCCGTGGTATAACTCACAAACTCGCAGCTTAAAGCAGATAACCCGTAAGTTGGAGAGGAAATGGCGTCTCACTAATTTAGAAGATCTTCACTTAGCCTGGAAAAAGAGTCTGTTGCTCTATAAAAAAGCCCTCCGTAAAGCTAGGACATCTTACTACTCATCACTAATTGAAGAAAATAAGAACAACCCCAGGTTTCTTTTCAGCACTGTAGCCAGGCTGACAAAGAGTCAGAGCTCTATTGAGCCGAGTATTCCTTTAACTTTAACTAGTAATGACTTCATGACTTTCTTTGCTAATAAAATTTTAACTATTAGAGAAAAAATTACTCATAACCATCCCAAAGACGTATCGTTATCTTTGGCTGCTTTCAGTGATGCCGGTATTTGGTTAGACTGTTTCTCTCAGATTGTTCTGAGTTATTTTCATTAGTTACTTCCTCCAAACCATCAACATGTCTATTAGACCCCATTCCTACCAGGCTGCTCAAGGAAGCCCTACCATTAATTAATGCTTCGATCTTAAATATGATCAATCTATCTTTATTAGTTGGCTATGTACCACAGGCTTTTAAGGTGGCAGTAATTAAACCATTACTTAAAAAGCCATCACTTGACCCAGCTATCTTAGCTAATTATAGGCCAATCTCCAACCTTCCTTTTCTCTCAAAAATTCTTGAAAGGGTAGTTGTAAAACAGTTAACTGATCATCTGCAGAGGAATGGTCTATTTGAAGAGTTTCAGTCAGGTTTTAGAATTCATCATAGTACAGAAACAGCATTAGTGAAGGTTACAAATGATCTTCTTATGGCCTCAGACAGTGGACTCATCTCTGTGCTTGTTGTGTTAGACCTTAGTGCTGCTTATGATACTGTTGACCATAAAATTTTATTACAGAGATTAGAGCATGCCATAAGTATTAAAGGCACTGCACTGCGGTGGTTTGAATCATATTTATCTAATAGATTACAATTTGTTCATGTAAATGGGGAATCTTCTTCACAGACTAAGGTTAATTATGGAGTTCCACAAGGTTCTGTGCTAGGACCAATTTTATTCACTTTATACATGTTTCCTTTAGGCAGTATTATTAGACAGCATTGCTTAAATTTTCATTGTTACGCAGATGATACCCAGCTTTATCTATCCATGAAGCCAGAGGACACACACACCAATTAGCTAAACTGCAGGATTGTCTTACAGACATAAAGACATGGATGACCTCTAATTTCCTGCTTTTAAACTCAGATAAAACTGAAGTTATTGTACTTGTTTTGTTTTTATTTTTGGCTTTTGTTTTTAATGTGTTATGTTAGTTTCACTTTTGTCATTCCTTTTGATCCTCCTGCCTGATAAATTATATTATTGTTATTATTCACGAGTGCTCACTCAGTATCTTCAGCAAGGTCAAAAGCAATCCCATCTCATAATGCTAAAAATATTTTCAGAAATTTTGTGGAATTAATCGCTTATGGATATACACGGCAAAATTTAAAAGTATATATTTCAGGTGAGGTCTAGTGACACTTGGTTTCTTGAAAATGTGCCCCCACCCAAATTTTTTTTTTTTAATTCTAGTTTTATGTATAGCGCGTTCAAGTAGAAAAATTGACAAAGTGCTGTACATAATAAAACATCAAGTCCTTCATTTTGCTTTTTATGCCTGCTTATTCCAATTAAGGGTCACGGGGCAATTTGGAGCCTGGTGTACACCCTAGACAGGACCCCTGTCTGGGCCTAAGACATAACAATAAAACAAAACTCAGTAAGAACAATTAAAATTGCAAATAAAACCAAAAACGAATTATTAAGCCAAAAATTAAATGGGCTTTCAGATTTGCCATAAAAGATGAAACTGAAGTGGATTTTTCTAATGTCAACAGGCAAATTCATCCACAAAGTCAGAGCACAGTAGGCAAAGGATCGAGCCTGTTGACTTCTTTTGAACCCTGGGACACGAAGCTAGATCACAGTCAGCATTGACCCAGTTGTTAAAAGTATAGGGCCACTGAGCTTTTTAAGATTTCAGGCATTAAAAAGAATTTTCACTGGCTCCAGTATGATTTTACTTATTAGACTTTAAGTAGGTGATTTATGGTATGACGTTATCAATTCGATCAAAATTTGCATTGTCTAGAACAAAATTAATGAAAGGTTCCCCTGAAGGGTAAAATATGAAAAGAACAGACAGCTGTAAGTACTACTTACGGCTGTGAAGGTAGAGACCGATACAGTCGGACAGTGATGTCATAGATCACGTGGGGGCTTTCCCAGACATGCGTGAAGCATTATGGGATGCACACAGTGGCAGCCAATCAGAGTAGAGAGGCACAGTGGCGTATGCTGGCGAGTCTTTTTCTGACTCCTCCTCCAACATTGCAGAAAAAAATGCTCATAAACGGTGGCTTTTATGTGTAAATCTGAGTTGTTTCTCATATGTTATGAACAAGCTATTTAGAAATAAACACTTCTAAAATGGAAAGTGCTGTTTTTGTAACCTGATAACTCCTCTGGAGTGATTTACAAGACATTTCACAGATGTCAGCGTCACGCATCACATCAGGTAACTTCTGTTTTTTTCAAATGCTCATGCATACGTGCGCGCACACACACACACACGTTCTCCCGCAGACGGCGTTAGAAAGAAAATATTTGTTATGGAATTCCTCCCAGATAAATATGTTCTTTTCATTAAAATAAGCTGTAATTTTACAAGACATTTCAAAAATAAACCGACATTATAATGCTTGGGGCACCACGGTGGATTAGTGGTTAGCACTGTTGCCTCACAGCGAGAAGGTCATGAGTTCAATTCCCGCCTGTGGCCTTTCTGTGTGGAGTTTGCATGTTCTTCCCATGTTTGTGTGGGTTTCCTCCGGGTGCTCCGGTTTCCTCCCACATCCAAAGACATGCGGGTTAGATGGATTGGAATTGTTAAATTGTCCGTAGGCATGCGAGTCGGTGTGAACGTGTTTGTTTGTCTGTTTGTGGCCCTGTGACAGACTGACATCCTGTCCTGGGTGTACCCAGCCTCGTGCTCTATGACTGCTGGGATAGGCTCCAGCCCCCCTGTGACCCTTAATTGGAATGAGCGGTTGAAGGTGTGTGTGTGTAATGCTTGGATTCCAGGAGAAACTAAATTTTGTTTTGTGAAATGTGGGCGGTCCTATTGCTTTAACATTGTAGCCCAGGAGAATCTGCTACAACCATCTCCCCTACTAGCACTTATGCCAGTGAAGAAGGTGGCGTGACACCTGACAGGACCAAAAAAAGACATGTCAAAGGGCAAACGAGATCTTTGTGAGTCTGGCCTTTCAATATGATGTTTTTTGTTTTTTTGTTTTTTTTTTTTGCGTGGGTGCTCTGGGCATGGTTACCATTTTTGGGGGGTTGGATGAGCACTCCAGCCACGATTTAAAAGAAATAAATAAAAAAATTACCTTGTGAAGATTAAAAAAATGAAAAAGGAGGATGGTATCCTATCAGTTCAACAAACATAGCTTTTTGTAATTTTTGGTTCTGACCAGTCAGAAATCTTTGTTCTTCTGTGTGTGTATTTTCAGAATAAGAGCACATTGAGATGCTTTAATAAGTATATCGTTTGTATCAAATGTGACGATTAGTTGACTGCGGCTCAGTGATGTGACTTCTGTGCAGGCAGTGATCGATGACTGGATTGAAGCTTATGTGGTGGACAGAGATTTGTCTCTTCTGGATCTTATCAGCTTTTTTATCCAGTGCTCTGGATGCAAAGGTATGTTTTCTACGCACACATGTACGTATGAGTGCAAACGCCTCAACACACACCCACTCAGATCTCAAGCTTTTTTTCCCCACTCTTATTGTTTCTTTTTTCCAGGTATAGTCACAGCAGAGATGTGTCAGAGCAAAAAGAGCAGTGATGTCAAGAATAAGATGGTGGAGGAGTTAGATGAGGTGAGATCTCTTACATTGCTTATTTCTTTAAATTTTCTGTGCTGTTTATTGACACACCAGCTGTGACACTTTGAGCTGAGGTTCTGATTGTGTCTTTCAGGTTGCTGGTCTGCAGTATAAGAAGTTTCTGGCTTTTCCGTGGATCCTCACTGTCACATGGCCGATGGACACAGTCAGTATCTGTCCTTTTCTGGCTCCCCCATAATTTTCACTTATTATATGTTTCCTATATCCTTCACTCCTCAGTTATTGAAGTGTTTCTCATCATTGTGGCCTAAGTTTTTTGTTTTTTTTTCCACACGTTTAACAAACACACAATCAGGATCCTACTGATTGTCCACAAGACTCTAAATTGTTTTGCTCCTCAGTGCATCTACAAATCATAAATAATGACTCCAGGCAGAAGAACTATTTCCCTGCTGTGTTTGAAGGTTCAGTGGTAAAGTTTTATGACCCACTGTCACTCTTTCCAAAGTTTACCAGTTGTCTCAGTGATGAAAAGAGTTGGACTGCCACCCAAAAGACTGGGGGTTCAATTCCTACAGACGTTATCTGTTTTTGTCCTTGGTGAAGACATTTCGTCTGCATTGTTCTTGTCCACCCAGCTGTAAATGGTACCAGCCTTGTCTCAGGATGTAACCTGTGATAGACTGGCGTCCTGTCCAAGAGGAGCCATAGTTGTATTAAGTATCTTTACTGGATGACATCTGACCATTTTCCTGGGTTGTCCTCTCTGCTCTAGGACAGTGTGGAGTATCCTCTGGTGCAGTCTGGACCCTATGGTCGATGGTTTCACTCTGAGTTCTGTGACTTTCTGTCGGTGCTGGTGGCTCAGTGTCAACATGACGTCATCTTTGACAGTTACCTGATGAACACGGTTATTTCTCTGCTCGCCGAGCTCTCAAACTCAAACATACGAGCCTTCAGACACACCTGTACGCTCGCAGGTAAGAAATAGAAACCTGCAGATACATTCCTCTAATCCATAAACCACCCTGTGTGACTGGTCCATTTCCATGTGCACATCTTTAACAAGCGGTGAAGCTCCTGAGCTCTCTGGTGGGTGTAGCTCTGAGCCTGAGAGTTGGCATCGAAAATAGCCAGAAACTGTACGAGGTGGAGAAGACGAAGACCACGCGGCAGAAAGGGTTGGCCCAGCTGGAGAAGTTACAGAAGAAGATCACCGATGTAAGACTCGAGTCACATGGTGTCTCGCTGTGTGGAAGACGAACATGAGGGATTTTGTTAGTCGTGCCTTATTTACTTTGGAATCTTTCTGTTTTTTTTTTTTCTTTTTAAAGCTGCAGGAAAAAAGAGCTGAGATAGAAAGCATGATGGATGTCATCTTCAAAGGGGTTTTTCTAAGGCGATATCGGTAATTGTGACTCTATTATCTTGTTGCAGTCACAAAGAGTAGCGAGTATCATTTGGTCACAGGTGCATGTTCGAGTGCTTTTCCAGAAAATAATAATGTTTGGGAGGCGTAACGTGATAAGACAAATACGTGTTTAGTACTACAGAAATAACTTATTGTCGCACTACTCATTGTGTCTTGGAATATTATGGAATCCAGTTGTTCACTGGCATATTTGTGCGTTTGTGTGCAGTGATGTGCTTCCAGAAATCCGCTCTGTTTGTATGGAGGAGCTGGGCCAGTGGATGAAGCTCTACAATTCTGCTTTTCTTAATGACACGTACCTCAAATACATGGGTTGGTTGATGCACGATAAGGTACAAATTTTTACAAAAGTGCTGTCTAACATGTAGTTTGGGATTGTGTTCAATAATGGTGCAATTTCAGAATTAGTTATATTTGTTGGAAGCAGATTTGGTGTCTTCCATCGTGTTTCAGGTCCCAGATGTTCGCCTGAAGTGTGTGTTGGGTCTGCAGGGTTTATATGAAGATCCTCTACTCCTGCCAAAACTGGACCTGTTCACCAGCCGATTTAAGGTAGGGTGTGGAAGTCCACCAGCAGCCAGTCACTCTGTTTCTGCTCACAAGTAATGAAATTCTGTTGAAGTGGTTGAGCACTGAGACAGGGACACTTTTCAGGTGTTATTTTTGACAGCGACATTTGGGGATCCATCAGTGTCAAAGATTTGAAACTGGGAATACCGCAAACTCCATCTTGTGCTACGTGACGGCAACAGAGAAGAATTTTCATCTAAGACAACAGCCCACATCCAGGCTCGGGTGTCCCATGTGCCTTCTCGCAAAGTGTAGCTGGATTTTCAAATTATCGTTTTAAGAAAACCCTTCTCAGTTCCGCTGCACCATGAAAGACTTTGCATGATGTGAATTAGTCACGCCTGAGCCGAGGAGTTCAAATGTAACTTTACATTAACGTGTGCGGTGACGCATAGAGCAGAATTTCTGTCACAGACTCTATAGTTTATGTGTTCTATAATGGTTGGTGTTTGTATTCCAGGTGCGAATGATGTCAATGACCCTGGATAAGGACAGTGAAGTGGCCGTGCAAAGTATGAAGCTGCTGATGCTCATCTCAAAGTATGTCACCACCCTCATTATTATTAATTTATTTTCATCAATATACGTACTTTGGTCTCACATTTTGTCCTGCTTGGTAGCAGAATCCACAAACAGTAACTTTGTGCAAATACTATTAATTGTTTGTGGCGGCCTGCAAAGGGATCCAAAAAGTATTTATTTTCTCTTCTTTTGCTTACCATATTTTCCAGGGTAAAAAAAAACAAAACACCTATGGTTTATATATGAAAGCGCATATATGTCGCACCTTTTTTTGTGTATTATCAGCTCTTGAATTTGGGATTTTTGTGCATAGCTGTTATGTACATTTCATTGTCATCCTACACGAGCTAAAACAGTTTCGACAAGAAAGCAGGGGCCAGTTTGAAGAGTTGAAACATGACATTTCCTCAGTCAGTAACAGACTAGAGGCGACGGAAAACCGAATAGAAAAGGTCGAAGAACGAATTCAAACAACCGAGGACGTAGCTACTGGCTTGCTAAAGCTATGCTCGAAGTTAGAAGAACAGCTAACCGACATGCAGGCCCGTGGCAGGCGAGAAAACGTGAGGATCTATGGGGTCAGTGAAAGAGAAAGAGGTGTCAGAAATGGGAATTTTTGTGGAAAAACTGCTTCGTGAGGGTCTTCAGCTGCCAAATGACGTGGAGTTACACATCGAAAGAGCACATCGCTCCCTGGGACCAGTGCCACCTCCAAGCGCTCCACCCTGCTCCATTATTGTGAAGTTTTTACGTTTCCGAACTAAGGAAATGGTGCTTCGTAAATCCTGGCAAATGAAAGGTTTCAAGTGGAAAGATAAACAGGTAACCCTGGACCAGGACTTTCCACCTGCCATTATTGGAAAGCGGAGAGAATATTCTGAAATCCGGAAAGTGTTAAAAGAGAAAGACATGCAGTTTCAAACACTCTTCCCCGCCAGGCTGCGTGTGAGACACGGCGATGGAGTTATGATCTATGACACGGCAGCGGAGGCGGCAGAGGATGGTGAAAGCTCATACAAACACCAACATCACTTGTGGAACGCATCCAACAGATGACCTGGACCCGGGTGGACCGACGCACGAGGAAGAATGCACCTGATTCAGAGCGGGACCCCAGCTACAAGGAGAAGCTACGCGCATTCCGGAGAACATCCCCGAGCCCAAGCACGGAGTAAAGGTTTAAGACTGAGGTCTTTTGAATGAAAATGTCCCTTTGATTGAAAAATCAATCAATCAGTTTTATTTATATAGCGCCAAATCACAACAAACAGTTGCCCCAAGGCGCTTTATATTGTAAGGCAAGGCCATACAATAATTCCGTAAAAACCCCAACGGTCAAAACGACCCCCTGTGAGCAAGCACTTGGCGACAGTGGGAAGGAAACCTCCCTTTTAACAGGAAGAAACCTCCAGCAGAACCAGGCTCAGGGAGGAGCAGTCTTCTGCTGGGACTGGTTGGGGCTGAGGGAGAGAACCAGGAAAAAGACATGCTGTGGAGGGGAGCAGAGATCAATCACTAATGATTAAATGCAGAGTGGTGCATACAGAGCAAAAAGAGAACGAAACACTCAGTGCATCATGGGAACCCCCCAGCAGTCTAAGTCTATAGCAGCATAACTAAGGGATGGTTCAGGGTCACCTGATCCAGCCCTAACTATAAGCTTGAGCAAAAAAGAAAGTTTTAAGCCTAATCTTAAAAGTAGAGAGGGTGTCTGTCTCCCTGATCTGAATTGGGAGCTGGTTCCACAGGAGAGGAGCCTGAAAGCTGAAGGCTCTGCCTCCCATTCTACTCTTACAGAACAAGCACGAGATGAGTCCACTGTCTGAGGCCATAAGAAGATCATTTGTAACCTTCACTAATGCTGTTTCTGTACTATGATGAATTCTAAAACCTGACTGAAACTCTTCAAATAGACCATTCCTCTGCAGATGATCAGTTAGCTGTTTTACAACTACCCTTTCAAGAATTTTTGAGAGAAAAGGAAAGTTGGAGATTGGCCTATAATTAGCTAAGATAGCTGGGTCAAGTGATGGCTTTTTAAGTAATGGTTTAATTACTGCCACCTTAAAAGCCTGTGGTACATAGCCAACTAATAAAGATAGATTGATCATATTTAAGATCGAAGCATTAAATAATGGTAGGGCTTCCTTGAGCAGCCTGGTAGGAATGGAGTCTAATAGACATGTTGATGGTTTGGATGAAGTAACTAATGAAAATAACTCAGACAGAACAATCTGAGAGAAAGAGTCTAACCAAATACCGGCATCACTGAAAGCAGCCAAAGGTAACGATACGTCTTTGGGATGGTTATGAGTAATTTTTTCTCTAGTAGTTAAAATTTTAATGGCAAAGAAAGTCATGAAGTCATTACTAGTTAAAGTTAAAGGAATACTCGGCTCAATAGAGCTCTGACTCTTTGTCAGCCTGGCTACAGTGCTGAAAAGAAACCTGGGGTTGTTCTTATTTTCTTCAATTAGTGATGAGTAGTAAGATGTCCTAGCTTTACGGAGGGCTTTTTTTTATAGAGCAACAGACTCTTTTTCCAGGCTAAGTGAAGATCTTCTAAATTAGTGAGACACCATTTCCTCTCCAACCTACGGGTTATCTGCTTTAAGCTGCGAGTTTGTGAGTTATACCACGGAGTCAGGCACTTCTGATTTAAAGCTCTCTTTTTCAGAGGAGCTACAGCATCCAAAGTTGTCTTCAATGAGGATGTAAAACTATTGACGAGATACTCTATCTCACTTACAGAGTTTAGGTAGCTACTCTGCACTGTGTTGGTATATGGCATTATTGACAAGAAAAGTATACCACCTTCTTGGAAAGAAGCCATCATTTCCATAATCCAAAAAGAAAATAAAAACAAAACGCAATGTGCTCAACATAGATTACAATATTTTTACCTCTATTTTATGCAAAAGATTAGAGACAATTCTACCGGTTATAAGGTTTCTGTTTTCAGATCTTATAAACAATTCTGTTTATAAGGTCTGGTAGAATTATAAACAAAGACCAGACGGGTTTCATTACACAGAGACAGACTCAGGACAATATTCGAAAAACATTATTAGTTATGAAACATGTCAAAAAATGTAATTTGGAAACACTCATGATAAGTTTAGATGCTGAAAAAGCATTTGATTTGGTACGATGGGAATTTCTATTTAAAATAATGGTTAAATTTGGCTTCCATCATAATATTATTGACACTTTTGCTGCGTTATACAACAAACCAATTGCCAGAATAAAAATTAACGGGGATTTGACCAAAACTTTTACCTTGGAGAGAGGCAGTCGTCAAGGGTGTTGAGCCTCCGCACTTTTATTTGCTCTATTCATCGAGCCTTTCAACCAAGTTATAAGACAGACTACAGAAATCAAAGGAGTAAACCTTGACTCGGGTGAACAAAAACTAGCCCTTTTTGCGGACGACATACTGATATTTTTGACTGAGCCTTTGCAATCTCTACCCAAACTAATGCAGGTGTTGGATAAATATGGTTCTCTCTCTGGATATAAAATCAACATAAATAAAACTCAAGTGTTAAAACTAAACTATAAGCCACCAATAAGTATAAAAAAGACATATACATGGAAATGGGACTCAAATAACATTAAATATACTCAACAAAAATATAAACGCAACACTTTTGGTTTTGCTCCCATTTTGTATGAGATGAACTCAAAGATCTAAAACTTTTTCCACATACACAATATCACCATTTCCCTCAAATATTGTTCACAAACCAGTCGAAATCTGTGATAGTGAGCACTTCTCCTTTGCTGAGATAATCCATCCCACCTCACAGGTGTGCCATATCAAGATGCTGATTAGACACCATGATTAGTGCACAGGTGTGCCTTAGACTGTCCACAATAAAAGGCCACTCTGAAAGGTGCAGTTTTGTTTTATTGGGGGGGGGGATACCAGTCAGTATCTGGTGTGACCACCATTTGCCTCATGCAGTGCAACACATCTCCTTCGCATCATCCGTGAAGAGAACACCTCTCCAACGTGCCAAACGCCAGCGAATGTGAGCATTTGCCCACTCAAGTCGGTTACGACGATGAACTGGAGTCAGGTCGAGACCCCGATGAGGACGACGAGCATGCAGATGAGCTTCCCTGAGACGGTTTCTGACAGTTTGTGCAGAAATTCTTTGGTTATGCAAACCAATTGTTCCAGCAGCTGTCCGAGTGGCTGGTCTCAGACGATCTTGGAGGTGAACATGCTGGATGTGGAGGTCCTGGGCTGGTGTGGTTACACGTGGTCTGCGGTTGTGAGGCTGGTTGGATGTACTGCCAAATTCTCTGAAATGCCTTTGGAGACGGCTTATGGTAGAGACATGAACATTCAATACACGAGCAACAGCTCTGGTTGACATTCCTGCTGTCAGCATGCCAATTGCACGCTCCCTCAAATCTTGCGACATCTGTGGCATTGTGCTATGTGATAAAACTGCACCTTTCAGAGTGGCCTTTTATTGTGGGCAGTCTGAGGCACACATGTGCACTAATAATGGTGTCTAATCAGCATCTTGGTATGGCACACCTGTGAGGTGGGATGGATTATCTCAGCAAAGGAGAAGTGCTCACTATCACAGATTTCGACTGGTTTGTGAACAATATTTGAGGGAAATGGTGATATTGTGTATGTGGAAAAAGTTTTAGATCTTTGAGTTCATCTCATACAAAATGGGAGCAAGACCAAAAGTGTTGCGTTTATATTTTTGTTGAGTGTATTTGGGAGTTGTTTTAATAGAAGATTTTGATAAACTTTTTGATGTAAATTATGGTCCATTAATTAATAAAATTAAAACAGATTTACAGAGGTGGAGCACAGTCCCCTTTTTGGGCTTGCACTCTCGTGTGGAATCAATCAGAATGAACATCCTTCCACGATTACTGTATTTATTTCATTGTTTACCAGTTTGGATATCACAGAAATATTTTGATGAATGGGATAGAATGTTGGGTAAATATATTTGGCAAAACAAAAAAGCTAGAGTTAAATATAAAACACTACAGTTGATGAAGGAGAAAGGTGGACTCGGGCTACCTTGCCTTCAAGAATATGTGGCCCAAATTAGACCTCTGATATGTTTAGGTTCCCCAACCTACTCAGCCAGCTGGAAGGAAGTTGAAAGGGTAGAAACAGGAAAAAATACCAATTATGGCAATATTGTCAGATAAAAAAAAAATTAAGAAACAAATTTAACACCATGAAGGATTTTATGTACAAATCTATGCTGAAATGTTGGGATGGGGTACTAAAAATTTGTAAACTGGAGAAAATCTCTGGGATATTAAGATGGATAGTGTATGATTCAGACTTTTTGCCAAATACTCAAGATAACAGGTTTAAAACTTGGATCTCAAAGGGTCTAACTTTGTACTACTCTTTCATCCACAAGGGGGTGTTCATGAGCTTTGAAAAACTGAAGGAAAAAATATATATATTTACAAATCCGACATCATTTCGATCAAAACATCAAAGTATTATGGGAAAACAGTGAATTAGGATTTATACACACCTTTTTAACTCTAACAAAATCAATTTCTATGAACAATATAATATCTAATTTGTATAAAGCAATTCAGTTAAGTAAAGAAGGTAACACAGAGTACATTAAGAAAAAATGGGAAATTGAGGGCAATCTGAATATTTCAATTGAAAGTTGGGAAAAGATTTGTCATCTTCAGTGGAAGACCACAGGATCTAATACATGGCGAGAGTTTGGATGGAAGTGTATTACGAGGTTCTTTACCACACCTGTTCCAAAAAGACACAGAGGGAGTGGGGATTCATGTTGGAGGCTCTGTGGCTCCTCTGGGGCCAACCATTATCACATTTTTTGGGATTGCAGTATTCTCAAATCATACTGGTCACAGATTTGCAATCATGTAAATTATGTTTTTGGCTCTAAAGTGTCGTTTACATTTGAATGTTTATATTTGGGAGATGTAAATGTTCAGAATTGGAGAAGGGATGAAACAAAATTATTGGCAATCCTATTAATAGCAAGTAAAAAAGCCATCACAAGAAAATGGTTGAAAAATGGTTGAAAATGGCTCCCTCGGTGGAAGAATGGATAGAAATAGTCCACGATATCTACGAGATGGAAAAACTATCCACCATCACTCGGAACCAAAGAGACTCTTTTCACAAAACATGGACAAAGTGGACAGAATATGTGAAATATACAAGATCGGACTTTACTTGAACAATATTTTTATCAATGAATACTGATTATTCATTTTCTGACCAAATGTAACAGCACTCTTCCCCATTGTTTTTTATTGTTTTGTTGTTTTTTCCCTCTGTTTTCGTATATTTGAAAACTTAGAAATAAAAAAATTACAAAAATGAGTTACTCAGCTAACAATAAATTGATGCAATTGTCTTGCTTCGTGTATTTACTGAATGGGTCGCCTTAATCTTTATCAGAAAAATAACCCTTCCTGAGACATTTTTCAGGAGCTGCCACTGGGTAAGAGCACACATATTAATACAGATGTTGTGCACATGTGCAGTTTTTGTGAGACACAAACATTTTGCTCTGGTTGCATGTGGAGATCCAGATCTGGTGGATTTCTTCTTCGTTGTGTTTCTGCGTTACTTTAAACTCCATCTGTGTCCTTCAGAGCATGTGATGATGTGTTCAGTGCTGAGGACTACAAACAGCTCTACCAGCTGGTTTTCTCATCACAGCGCCCCCTAGCTGCCACCGCAGGGGAGCTGCTCTTCTCCAGGTACACCCACCTCCATCATTCAGGTCAGGTCATGGTGCACATGGTGGTGCTGTGTGTCACCACATCCACCACACTACAGAACCGCGCCACGTCCTGGAAGTATCCATCTATCTGCCACAGCAGTCACTTAAATTTGGGATTGTTGTTGTTTGCTGTGTCAGGATACGTTATTTAAGGTGTTTGTGTATGTGTGTATATATAAAATCCAAAAAGTGAGAATATGAAGGGAAACAAGGCATAATACATACCTCACCAGCAGATGGTGCTAAATCCTCCACACTGTAGCTTTAAATCCTTATTGGCCCATCTGAACTGTTTTGGAAACGTTCCCTCCTTTATGGCAGTAAAATGAAATGTTTTCTTGCTGTTTTTGCTCCTTGTGTCTTCCAGACTTCTCAACACTTCACCTCCTCCGTCTGACGCTGAGGATGGAACGAATGAGGAGGACGCGCATAAACGACAAACACTAACCAGACTGAAGGCGCTGCTGCGGTTTTACCTCCAGTCTGAGGTAAAACAAACAACTTACAGAATGGAAGCACATTAAGTTCAGAGATGATGCTGCCAAAAATGATTGATCTTTAAAACTTTATTCTCATATTTATTTGTTTTTTAGTGAAATATTAGCTTTTTGTAAAGATATTCTAAATAAAATGGCCAAGGACAGCCCATAACTACCATATTTTCCAAAGTCTTATACTCTGGTGTGATTTATATACCACAAAAATCATGTTCATTATAATGCAGAAAAATCTCAAATTAAAGAGCAGATTATACAAAAAAAGTGAGGTTTTTATGGTTTTTTTTTCCCCCCTCTTCAAGAAATTTTTTTTTTTTGGGACAAGTGCAGTTCATACTCTAGAAAATCCGCTAGCTTTTTATTAAAACTTACAGACTGTTAAAGTGGCCGTTAACCATTACAAGGTGTTAATGAACGTGTGTGTGTGTGTGTAGCTGCACCAGCATGTAGTGTATTTGGTGGACAGTCTGTGGGACTGTGGTGGATCTCTGCTGAAGGATTGGACCACACTCACATCTGTGCTGCTGCAGGACGCGACCTCAGACGGTTCAGGTTAGAAAGAAAACCCAAACAAATATTTGCTTTATTTTCACACTTTTAACTACTGAAGCTTTTGTGTTGTAGACCTTATTTCTCTGTGTTAGCGTGACGCCACACATCATTTTCAGCTACGAGCCGGTCCGATTCAGTATTTAACTGGAACGCACTCAGGGGGCGCAAACCTCCACCAAAGCCACAATACCCACTTTTATTTGCATTTAACATCAAGCCTCGTTTCCTCAGAATTGATCTGTATGTTCATAAATTATCTTCAAGATCCGTTTATAACTTTCTGAGTTCAGTGCTGGTCTGCCACACACATTATTATGGGCCCCAGATCCAGAATATGTTCCAGATCAACTCAAAGCTTACAGAAGTGATTTGCTAGGACATTATTCATCTGTTCACAAAATGTTGTCGAAGTTCACTATTATCCTTTTTTTTAACTTAAATGTTCTTAAATGCTTAAAACGTCTTGTTACACTTCCCCGGTTCTTACTGCAGTACTGTCCCTCACAAAGTACAAAATCAAACTATTCCACACTTTTAAATTTATTCAAAGTCACAGTGGAAAAACAGGCCTGGATTCTGAAGAACTTCTCTCTCGCGGGAGATCCATCCGATCAGAACCACAAACAATGGACCTTATTTTGCAAAATACTTAGCTTGTTGGTCCCTGTGGGCATACAGGGGAGGTCCCACCCCCCTGCCCATGACCTGCGTGAAAACGGGACATGTGATTTCTATTATAACCTGAATCTCTTTGATCTGGTTGGTAAAACTGGTTCAACCCAGTTCGACATGCAAATTCAAACAACTAACAGACTAAAAGTACGTCAAACTAAGAATATAATCATTTAAGTAAACTAATTACTTAATACCAAAACAAATGGCAAACAAAACAACAAAATTAGGGAATAACCCTGTTGTGTCTGATTTGCGGATGTTCATGCTGGCTGTATGGTCGCAAATTGAGCTGTATTGGCGACGTGTAAGCAGAGCATGTAAAATGGTTATTTGTGACCGTATAACCAGCATGAACATCCACAAATCATCAGACACAAGAGGGTTATTCCCATTGTAATCCAATTCCATTGTTTGCACGATTTATTTTTCTGTAGGTAATTCGGTTGGCGAGGCTTACTGTCGGCGCAACGTCGCTCCAACAGCGGTCAGGGCACGGAGTAATCCATCAAACATGAAAACACATCAAATGTGAAACGGTAATTCTGTGTCAGAGTCCACATCAGTACTTTCGTATGGTATCTTAAAATCACTCATTTTGGTGGCATCGGTATGTGACTTTCTCTCACTTTCAGCTAACAGCGCTAACAGCTAGTAGTGCGTGTGACCAGTGTTGTGTCAAATTGTGAGTCTTGTCGCATAAATCGACAGTTCTGCATCCTGACAATGCTGCGCGTGCGTGCATAGTTGCGCAAAGGACAGGAATGATATTCGACAGGAATGACATCTCATCAGAACACTGGTCAGGGCGCGAAGTAATACATCCAAATGTGAAATGGTCGAATATTTTGCCACCATTACCCTGATATTATATGGTCTGAAATCTCACATGATTAACCAATCAGATTCGTGGAAAAAATGTAATTGGATTACAATAATAGTTAAACACACAAATATATCTAAAAGTCTGGATCCAAAATATGTTTGGGATCAAATTCAAATAAAATACCTAATTTCCTAGGACATTATCATTATCTGTTGCTCGCCAAATTTAATTGAAATCTGTTCATTAGTTTTTCAGTTATCTTGCTACTGGATAAATAAACAAACACTGGTGAAAACATTACCTCTATGGCAGAGGTACTCATTCATAAACAAAACAAAACAAAAAAAAAAAACAGCAAGCTGCCTTTTGTTGTTTTTTTTTTTTTTGCAGTCATACAGGAATCACCAAATGTATTTTCTGGTGAATTTTTAGCTTCTGTTTAGAAGCGTCTGTGTTTTATTATGGACATAGAAATACCGCTCGATGTATATTACCATCCCACATAATGTTTTGAGCAAAAATAAAGTGTGTGTGTGTAGTTCTTACTCGGGAAGAAGAACTGGTTGTGGTGGAGATCCTGGTAGCGTCGGTGCGTCAGGCCTCAGAAGGACCAGCACTGGCCGGGAGGACCGGTGCAAAAAAGGTCAGTTCCATTGTGTTACAGGGGTCATAGTGTGTGGAGTCACGTCTTCTCTGCACGATCATCAGTGGTGTTGGTGCACCTAAGAACTGTGCGTTTTAGTGTTTATGTGTGAATGTTTCAGGTACTGAGTGTCAAAGAGAAGAAGCTTCAGGTTGACGACTGCATGAAGCTCACGGAACATTTCCTCGCCGTGCTTCCAGAGTTACTGTCAAAGGTCGTTATTCCACTAAATTAGTACTGTTGCTGTGTTTGTTTTTATGATGAATGTTCAGCTCTGACAATGTCTTTTTTTTTTCTCTGGGCAGTTTTCCAGCAGCGCAGACGTTGTTGCCTCCCTGATGAAGATTCCTCAGTACTTCATCACAGAGTGTCGTCAGGCGGAAAACACTCAGGTCTGCATCCCGCCAGCCAACCGCTCAAACAAAATGACCAACACTCAACCAGACGATACAAGAACTGTCATCTTCATCGCTTTCTTAGCCTTGATGCTAAAATTGAGGGGAATTTGTTTGTGTTTAAAGGTTACAGTTGATTAGTGTGGTTTTTCAAAGTTATCTGAAAAGCTAACGTGCTAACAAAAATGTTAGCATCTGCAATTAGCTGTTTACTGAACTCTAAAGCCCCGTTTACACATAGACGGTAAACTCTCTTGGAAGCGTCCCGGCAGAGATTTTGCCCCCTCCGGGCCATTTTAGGGATCTAATGCCGGCGCACGGGGGCGTGGTTTGGTTCCGGCTTCACCGGGAATCGTCAAAAAAATTATTCAACATGTCGAATAATTCCGGGAGCGCCCCCGGAGAAGTGGCCTGACAACGGAGACAACGCGAACAACGGTGTTTGATACTTTTTAATCGCCGTGTCATCCCGCCCCTTCCTGTAGTGCCGCAGTTTACACCGGCGTAATTGGCGGCCGGCGTTGTATCCCTAACCAACGGCGTGTAAAACGACGATAGAGCCCACATCGGCGTCCTCAAAGGCATTTTAACCGTCGACAGAGGCAGACAAAACGGCGGCGCTAGCGGACAGTACACTGTTCTAAACACCACCTCCCGGTTAACAGCGTTCCAAACGGCCGATAGGCAGCGGTCAGTATAAAAACGCTAGCGCACTGCATGCAGGTCTCTTACTCGCAGCCAGCTCCAGATATTTTTGCAGAGAAGCTCCAGTATACGTCCTAAAATAAAATTGGCAGCGGCAAGGACTTACCAAGAGGTCTGGTTCAGAAGCAGAGGGTAGCCCTGTGGTAGAAACGAGCAACACGTTGAGGGGAAAAGGAGAGAAAAGAAAAGGCTGAGAGATGAGCTCCCTGTCACTCCCTCCCCCTGCACTGACAGCTGCTTCAGCCTATTATACTCTGCGGGCGGTGCCTATAAGCAAAAATTCCTGGAGTAACACAGGATATGCCTGGATAAATCCAGCGGTACAGAGGGCATTATCGGCGGCAGCAGAACACAGCTGTTCTCACGCACGTCTTAACCTGCGATTGTAAAGGATAGAACTGAGTATTAACCCCCGTTGCCTGACGTGTGCCGGATGCTACGGCGTCAAAACTCCGCTTTATTCGGCGGATTTAGCGGCGTTTTATCCGCGTATTTGCGGCTAGTACAGCACTCAAAACGCCGGCGAAATGCTCCGCCCCTTTCCATCGCAAAAACTGCCGGAACTACCGCGAACTTCGGTCTACGTACTACCCGCGGACAAAACCGTCTATGTGTAACCTGGGCTTAAGAAAGTAACCTGTGAAGATGATACTCCTGAGCAGCAGTTGGTGAACACTGTGTGTTGAGCTGCAGACTAACGAGGAGGCGTGTCCTCTTCCTCAGGCCATTTCCAGCCTCGTGGCGGCGATGGGAGCGGTTTTGGACCTCCACTCGAGTCCTGCTGTTCTACAGGCTGCAGCCCGAACGTACCTCAGTCTTTGTGGAGGTGGAGCGGCCTGGTGCTCCATGGTTCTATCCGCCAGAGACTCACTGGTTCAGGACTGGGTGGACCGACTGACGGCGCTGCTGCGGGACTCGCTAAAGGTGAGGCACACCGCTAAATAATTTTCACTGATAGACAGCGGTCTATGTTTAAGAATTTCCTCTAAATTCGTTGAAAGTACTTCACTCACACAGGTGTGACCAGCATGATCATCTCAGGTGGGACTTGATACAATTGCAGCAACTGCAGTGCCGCGACCGGTCACATCGCTGGGGCGACAAGTCGCATGACTGTGACTCAGCTGGCTGAGGGTTCAAATGTATGGACATCCCACCTCCACAGAAAATCCTGGTTTTTGGAACCGAAGGGGGCGGAGTTATGATTTGACAGTCATGCGTGTCCACTGTCATCGGCAGGGTTAAAGGTCGTCCTGCTCTGTTTTTTTGCTGTTTGTGTATTTGTTTTGCTTCCCCTCTTGCACCTACGTTCATGTTTTTAACGGCGACCTCACGTGCGCGCGCGCTGTGCTCACTAACCAGCCTGCTGCCACTGACTCACTGTCTGTTGCTGCGTCTCTGTTGTAGGACGACACTTTATTTGCTGATGAGGAGAAAATGGCAGAAATTGTAGCCACGCTGAAGAAACTCTGCGCTTTTTACAAGTACGGTTTGAGACTTGTTCATAATGAAGTGAGTCCACGTGTTCAGCCACTGATGTTTGTTCTCCACTTTTTTTTTTGTTTTTGTGGCAGCGGCCACGATCTGTCCCACTGGGGTCTGAGCGAGCTGCTGTTTCCTTTGCTGTCACTGGAGGGCGCTCAGGGGGGAGCTCCACCTCAGGTACCAGCACCTGAAGCCACCACAGCCCAAACATGTTTACGTATGAAAATAAACCGTGAATCACAAAGACAAAACGCCAAAGCAGCAGAACAGTGACGGAACGTCTGACATTTGGTCAGTGAGTTCTGAAACGACTCGGACGGTACTTGCAGAATAAATGTCTCTGTCATATATACATGTAATCTGCATCATAAATGTTTAAAATTGTGTATGCAGGAATCAAATGTTAATGTTTCTCACTGTGGCGCCACTTAAACAGTTTATATTGTAGCTGCTTGTTAACTCTGAGCTGCAGCTTTTTCCTGCACTCCGTCACAACTTTATTTTATGATCACAACACCATCTCACAAAATTCTTAGAATTTTTGTAGTACTGTAGACCATGCTGCATTTAAAAAAAAAAAGAAAAAAAAAAAAAAAACTTTTTTCCATTTGTTTATTTTTGGTCTGTAGGTGGTGATAGAAGTGTTGCAGTGTGTGTGTTTGTCTGTGCTCTGGTCTCTCAACATGAGCAGTGAAACTCTAACGTCTAGAGTGAGTCCCACTTTACTTTACAGTCTGAACTAGTCTGATGCAAAGAAAGAACAGATTGAGAAAGAATCACAACTTCACATTTGACACAAACTGTACCTGTGAGCAGCTAACGAGTTACCAGACCCACAGCTGTCATTTGATGGCGGTCGTGCAGTTTTCACTTTTTATTTATGTGCATAATTATTTCAGTTACCGACAGAAATTATTAAATCAAAACACATTTTTCAGTGTTGAAGTGAAAACGAATCCTTTAAACTCCACGACCTGATGGTGGGTTGCAAAGTCATGTTTTCTTTCATAACAATATCCGTTCATACCAATATTGTACCATTTATTGGAGCCAGAAACAGTGAAAATAGGAATTATTATCAGGTGTTCAAATTTCTTACCATGTGCACTGAACACTTTCCAGTATGTCGCATGTTGAGCCCTCTCCACCAATTCATTAGTTAATTAGTTTTTTTAAAAGTATGAGTAACACCTGTAGGCTCTTGGAAATTGTTACATAGATTGTCTTTTTTGTAGCATAACTGAGAAATTCTACTGGTTATTTGTTTTTTCATCATTTATAATTTGTAACATTCAAACTGTGTTATATTGCACAAAAGATGATTTACTGAAGTACTGCCCATTTCTCATCCTGATGTAAAGTAACAGTACAGGCTGTGGTGTGCACATGTGGATCTGAGTTCCTGTTCTTTGTTAAACTTGTCTGCAAGGGTAAAGTGTTTAAGAAGTGAGTTCCACATACTCCAAAAAACACATTTAACTTAGTAGAAAGTTGATGCTGGAGTGCGTTTTGCCTGGTTAGTGGTTCTCACATGTTCACTCGATTCAACATTAAAAAAAAAAAAGTTCTTCTTAAAAGTTCAGTTTAATCTGCTCCAGTTCTGTTTTATAGTTGGGTTTGATTGACTGTTTATGAGCTGGAGTCATTGGGTGGATGTGGAATCATGAAATTCTTGCAGGATCAGCAACAAAACAAACAAACAAAACAACAAAAAATAAAAAAGTAAAATCCTAAGGATTTCTAAATACATTTTTAACACTGTCAAAACTGGAACTGATATTCAAAATCTCAGTGAAAGTTGTTTGATCTGAACTTGAACGCGTTGAGCAGAAGCCCAAAAGGGGCGGAGTCATCAGTTGAATTTGTCAGGTGGTGGCACCCAGTGGAGTTCTTGCTTTTTTGCATCTTTTTAAACGGTGACGTGCACATTATTATGTGCTCATCAGTGTATTTTGTTTGTGTTTCAGGCGGACGCGGTGGAGCAGCGGCGGCGTCTCAGTCTGTTCTGTGAGAGGAGTCAGCAGTGTCTTGTTCACAGCAGCCTCGCTGTCAGGCAGCAGGTCTCACGCATGCTGAGCTCGCCTGTCCCCCCCCCCGCAAAAGGGTTTTCTTTCACCATTTTTTTTCTCCCATCCTCCTTTTTAGGCCTTTGTGGGCATCTGTGATGTTCTCACGGCTCATTCCTTCCAACTCCATGTTGCTGCTCCGCCTTCCTGTGGACCACTGCTCTATACACCCAACCCCAAACTGCAGAGGGCGCTGTTGACCTTTGTATCCACACACGTCTTCAGCAACCCGGACAGTGAGAGCCAAAGCAGAGGTGAGCCCTCCAGTTACTAGCAACATTAATTAAAAAAAGTACTAATTCAAACCTGATCGTTTTCTACACGTCACATCTGTGATTAAACTGGATCTACAAGAAATGCAAAGTTTGTCAAACCCCTAAAGTTGAAAATATTGACTTTAAAAATAGGAAAAAACATGCATAATAATTTAAAATGTTATGAAAAAGGTAC
This sequence comes from Thalassophryne amazonica, assembly GCF_902500255.1. Lineage (NCBI taxonomy): Eukaryota > Metazoa > Chordata > Actinopteri > Batrachoidiformes > Batrachoididae > Thalassophryne > Thalassophryne amazonica. The sequence continues at coordinate 10,940,946 of NC_047116.1, forward strand.
CATGTAAGAAAGAAAAACTTTTATATGAAACGCTTTACATTTTAACCTTAAGACATAGAATGTGGCAATTTAATGATGTAATTTAATAAGAAAATCCATAATACTATAATGATAGATTTGACATTTTGAGAATTATAAACATTTTAAACTAGTTTTCATTTCAAAACCTGTAACCACCAATAATAAAGTGCAGAAAAAATATGGCCACAGGAAAAAAAAATGTTTCAACCACTTTATAAATTAAGTATTTGTTACTCATTTAAATGTTTTTTTTTTTTTTGTACATGAACTGTCGTTTGACTTTTTTATTTTGATACAAACTTCTTGATTTAAAATTTTAATGTATTTTTTTGAAAATATGTTTGAAAATATCTTTTACGATCAGACTTTTTTTCTTAAAATTGTGGATTGTATTTTAATTTCTTGCAATATTAATTATTTGAGAATCATATAATGACTTTATTGTTAAATACAGGCACAAACACTGTAAGCTTTTTCAGGCCCCCAACGTCGCACTTTTTTTTTTTGATTGATTTAATAATTTTTTTGATGGCCCCTGATCAGATTTATTTGCTGTGACACGAGTCCTTGTTCTTAAATGATTCTCAGCAGACTTGTGATAGTTTACTGATGGGTTAAAAAAAAAAACAAAAAAAACATGCCAGTTCATATTTTAACAGCATCAGTTGACAAACTTTGTGCTGTAACTGCTGTGAGTGAGGCTGTCCTGCTTAGTGACCAGCAGGAGGTGCTGTTGTTTCATGACAACGTGAAAAATGTTTTTCTGAGATTTTTGGAAGTTTATTAAAAAATAAACAACTAATGGCCCTGTTACACCTTGACAATTTAGTCTGCATATGCCGATGTATAAAAAATTTGGCTAATACTTTTTTCATGTTGTCATTTTGGGGTGTTGTGAGTAGAATTTTGAGGGGAAAAAATAAATTTTCTCCATTTTGGAATAAGGCTGTAACATGGAAAAAGTGAAGCGCTGTGAATACTTATAAGCCATAGAAGAAGAAGCTGAATTTCTTTGGTATTTGATCAATTCATTTGATAAAAGACGGACTCTATATGCAGCATTTTCATTTTTGTAAGTAACCAGAAATCTTACCAATACTGGAAAAAATGAGAGGGGGGGGGGGGGGGGTTAAACTGGTGTTCATCAGGGGTGTGTTCTGGCTCCCACACTCTTCGGTGCTTGCATGAACTGGGTGTTTGGTGCAGTTGTGGGAACCAGCAAACATAGCTGGTTTTGTTGGTGAAGACAGATTTACTGACCTTGACTTCGTGGACGATGCTTTGATCTTTGTGGAATCATTGGCTGCTCTGATTTCAGTTCTGTATAAACAGTGAGGAATCAGAGTGTCTGGGTTTGAGATGGTCTAAGATTCAGACTTTTAATGACTTTCTGGACTCAGACATCAGAGGTGTATCTGTTTATGGTGAAAGTGTTGAACTTGTAGAGATGTTCACTTGTCTCAGCAGTGACATGTGTGTCTCTGGGTCCTCAGGCTTTGAGATTGAGAGGAGCCTGGGAAGAACTTATGGAGTCTGAGGTCACTGGACAGAGGTGTTTGGTGATGCTGATGTTTTTGCAGGTGAATGAAGGTCCAAGTCTTTAGGGTCCTGGTGCTGCCTGTCTTACTGTGCAGTTGTTACATTTGGATGCCAACCAGTGACCTGAGGCCATGACTGGATGTCTTTGGTACCTGGTCTCTTTGGAGGATCACTGGGTACTGCTGGAATGACTTTGTATCAAATGAGTGGTTACGAAGAGAGACGAGGATGAGGAGGATCACTCGCATCACTGGATGCTGTTCATAAACATTGTGTTTCTGCTGTACTGTCTCTCTTCATGTCTTTATTTTTTGGTTTTGTGGCTGTTGGTCTCAACTGAGTCATTCAAATCTTGCCAATTCAGTGGAGGAATGCAGAATTTTTGTTTTTGCACAGAATTTGGATAATTCTTTTGGCCAGGTATTAAATAAGACAAGAAGATTAGAGCCCGACCGATATGGATTTTTTTGAGGCCGATGCCGATAACGATATTTGGATGAAAAAATGCCGATAGCCGATAAATCAGCCAATATTATTATTATTATTATTATTATTAATTTTTTTTTTAATGAATAAAATGTTATTTTTTGGACCCTTAACAAAAAAGGTATGAGCTAAAAGCTGAAGCTTTGTCCTCATATTGATTAACTTTATAACAGAAGAATTTTCAAGTTCAAAAAATGCAGTCAAGAATTAAACCTTTGTGAAATTAGCAAATACATATCCTTAAAAAGAGTTGTGAAATACATCTGATCTTGTACCTCTTGTTGCTGCAACTTGTATGTAGGTTCAGGATAAGGATATAGATCCTTATAAACTTACTTGTATGCTTTTGTCAGCTGATCAGTGCAGTGTGACGGCGAACTACGGGGGCCGGTGATGAACACATTTAAGCAGGGCTGTAAGCAGCTCTCAGTTGAATTGAGTCAGAGCTCCATCTACTGGACAAACGGTGCAAGGACATTTTATGGTTTATGATATTACATTTTATTTTTATTTATTTCAGTAACTGTTCTGTTTATGAGAAATTATCAGCATTCTATTGGCAAAATTTTGGTCAATAGTGAGTACTTTGAAAAGGGCTTATATCAGCCGATAATATCGGCCGGCCGATATATCAGTCGGGCTCTAAAGAAGATTACAAGCAACTTTTTTTTTTTTTTTTTTTTTTGGTGAAATCTCACTTTTTATGTTAGAGTTACCCCCCCTCCCCCAGCAAAAAACATTCATGTCCACATGAATTGTTCCAATAAACAGTCAGACATTTGAAAACTCTGTAATAATAATAGCTGTATATTTGGAGATTCTAGCCGTGATCATTTAAAAATAATTTTTACTGCTATTTATGAGAAAACATGCTTTTAAAACCTGCTGGTGGGTTGCGATCTTTAAACACTTAATGTTGTGGTGCAGCACAGATTAAAGTACTTTTTATTAAATGCACAACTTGCTTTTGACTTACGAACTCGGCCTGAAAATCAACCTTTTATTTTTACTTAAGTTTAGCTGTAACATACTGATCCTGCAAATTGTGTCGAATCATTGGTTAGAAAATATGTTATTGTGTGTTTTTTTTTTTTTTTTTTTTACTGTATAATGATGACTTTAGTGTTTTGATGGTGGGTGGGTGGAACAGGTCAGAGTCCTTCAGGTAAACTTATGAATTCATTCATGGCCGACTAAAGGTAAAATATCTTATTATCGTCACAATAGCTTCTGCGTTCTCAGACATATTGGATCCACATACCGAATCATCCAGAGGAGCCAATAACCGTCCTGGTGGGACGCCGTTCTGTGTTCAAGCAAACACAATCCAGGATTATTGGTTTTGAAACGTGTAATAAAAATCTATTGTTTTATTGGATTTGCTTGGTGACATTTTTGTGTTCTGGGTTGGGATCACGGATCACTCAGAGGGCAGAGGTGCGGTGTTAAATCATAAAACGAGGCCGTGAGAAAACTCCATTAACTCTGGCTCACCTCTGAGCCGCTTTTATTGGCCTCGCAAAAGATTGAAGCCACATGGTGTCACGACCGTAACTCTCCTCCTACGTTATCTTTGATTTCCACCTGCTAAAGCCATCGTCCCAAACGGAATCTGGCGCTCACGGCACCCGCACTCTCTTCCCTCATCTGCTGCAGTTAATCACTCACACTTTACACGCATTTCCTCCATCAGGTGGCGAGAGCGCCGAAGCCCAGCGGCTGGACGAGCTGCACAGGAGGAGGAACCTGCTGGCGGCGTACTGTAAGCTCATCGTGCACGGCGTGCTGGAGATGAGCATGGCAGCCGAGGTTTTCATGCACTTCACAAAGGTAACGGCTGACTCGTTAACAGCATTGCAACATAGACACTGTTAATAGTGCAGCGGTTACCTGAAACAATCCTGCAAATGGTGATAGAAGCAACAAATTCAGGAGAAATACTCCAGAGACATGAACTCTTTTGAGAAAAAAAAAAAAAAACGATTGGCCACTTGAATTGTCAAGAGGAAGCTGGTAGGGGTCAACGGAAGAATTACACAGGGGTCTAAATTAAAAGATGCTCCAATCATATTGAAAACTACACCACATTATTTGTCTGAGCATAATGATTCCAAAAAGGTATAGTTTGGACTATCTGTGAATGTTATAGAATTATGGGGTAAAATCAGCAAAAATGGTGACAAAAGTCAATTTCAGTTTGTACAGGGGTCAAAAGTTAAAGTTGCTGCAATTTTTGTAAAACATGGTGCAAATTATTGGTTGAGCTAATAGGATTAATAAATGTTTGGTCTGCAAAGTAAATGTCGCCATCCATTGGATTCTGTGACATGTGACATATGTTACTTTGTAACATGAGCTAAGCATGACACATGATGCAAACTGTTACTTTTTAAAACCCGATTAACTCAACCAATAATTTGCATAATTTTTTACCAAAATTGGAGCAACTTTAGCTTTTGACCCCTGTACAAACTGAAACTGACCTTTGTCACCATTCTTGCTGCTTTTACCTCATAACTCCATAACATTCAGTCACAGATTGACCAAACTACACCTTTTTGGAATATTTATGTTCAGACAAATAAGGTGGTGTAGTTTTCTATATGATTGGAGCATCTTTTAATTTTGACCCCTGTGTAATTATTCAATTGACCCCTACCTGGCTGCCTATTGACAGTTCAAGTGTTCAATCATCTTTTTTTTCAAGAGTAATGTCTAAAGTGTATTTGTGCTGAATTTGGTGCGTCTATCACCATTTGCAGGATTCCTCTGTAAATATTCTGTTATCTGCTGCGCTGTAAAGGGATGTCTGCAAAATGGGCGGAGCCAAAAAATAAAAATGTAGCCTTTAAAATTGTGAGATAATCATATAGTTTGGATGACACCTCTGGGGGTGGGGGGGCTTTTTGTGGTGGGGGTGTATGTATGTGTCCGTCCTCAGGCCCTGATGAGTGAGTGCAGGTGTGTGAGTACATTTTAAGTCACTTCCTCTCTGTCCATGTTTGTCTCCAGTATTCTAATGACTTTGGTGACATCATCAAGGAGACCCTGTCCCGGAGCCGACAGACGGATAAGATCGAATCTGCTCGTATGCTGGATCTGTGTTTGCAGCAGGTACGTCCTCCAGGTCCACACTCATCCAAAAAAAAAAACCAAAACCTTCACACCTACAACTGATCACCTCCCCAAAGGAGGCATGTCCAGAT